>NC_056744.1:1101081393-1101390143 GCF_019279795.1 Protopterus annectens | reverse complement strand
CATGTACACACAAACCCTGTAAAACTAGCAATATACAATGCATATAACAACATTACTCACACTGTCCGTAGGTCTGGAACCATATACAAATATGTAGTTGGCCTGTGTCTGCAAGTCCTGTTGTAAGAGGTATTGCTACCTGCTGTCTGTAACACTGCTGCCCACATACAGGAAGGATGTCTTCCATACAGGAAAGGTAAAGGGACAACTCCCACATGATGTAGTAATTTATAGTAGTGAGTTGTCATGACAGTGGTAATTGGAAGTACTACACAGCTGGCTGCATGTAAGTAGCAAGTGGTGAACACTGATTGGTGCAGAGGCCATCACCTGATCATGTGCATCACCTACAAAATCCATGCTCCAATCTATTCAAAGCAGCTCAATCCTTGTAGTGGAGAGAGAAAGAGAGACAGAGACAGAGAAAAACAAACAAACAGGAAAAAAATTATCTAAACCAACTAAAACTACAAAACAACCCTACATAACTAAGGGGACACATAAAAGTGTACTCAGAAGAGAGGACAATACTACAACAGGTATGTGAAACATATATATATATATATATATATATATATATATATATATATATATATGTATATAAAACTGAATGTAATACTTGGTCTATAATAATGGGATAGATGATGTGGAAAGATTTATATGTGCCATCAGGAGTTGTTGTTGTAATGATGTCCTGCTGAACAACTGCTATGGACATAGTGCCTGGGTCTGTGGACAGTAGGCCATACCTGTCAACTGTGCAGATCAGCACTGAATGATGAGATGTAAGCCATCATAGTGTGTGTTCTGTACCTCAAGACATGTATATTAGTGTGGCAAATAGCTAGTGGTGGAAGTAATGCCATTATGATAGACACATGAGTTTCAGACCCCACCACTTGCACGACAGTCATGTTAATGTGTAATGTTGCATGCACAAAAGCCATAGGTGTATCACAGGCTTATTTGCAATCTGTCTCTATATATACCCTCCTAATGTTAGGCTGTGTCCACATGTGATGCCTGTCTGTGCTGTAGCAAGGCAGAACAGTGCAGCTGTGGAGGAAGGAGAGTTAGAGAGTTTGGACCTCATGTTTGAATGCACGCCATATATATATATATATATATATATATATATATATATATATATATATATATATATATATATATATATATATCCATATCCACATGTATGTCTACAGATATACAGACACACATACACAGATATATATATATCTATATATATATATATATATATATATATATATATCTATATATATATATATATATATATATATATATATATATATCGTCTATGTCTACATATATACACACACACACACACACACACACACACACATATATATATATATATATATATATATATATACACACATTTTCCCAACTGTTGAATGACAGTGCTGCATGATATGTGTGAGAGAACATCACACATATCTATACACACACACACATATATATATATATATATATATATATATATATATATATATATATATATATATATATATATATATATATATATACAGTAGTAAGTGGGTGCAAAATAGACAGCTATGTCTGGTGTGAAATCCATGTAGGGAACACATTGACCTTTTTCGTGAAGGTGGGATTGGTATGTTGGGGAAGGATAGTAGGTATATTTTGGGAGGTCAGACAAGATAGCATACAGGGGCAGTATATGACACATGTGGTAGGTAAACACCTTGGCTGGGAAGTGGTGTTTGGAATGTGAAAGCCCATGAGCCTCATATGGAAACAATGGGACCAAAGTCCCCACCCATGGGCAGTCACAACTGCACTTTCATGGCCCAGAAGGTGCCTGGGAGGGGCTGAGCAGGAGCAGTATGCGGACCCTGTGATTGTGTACTAAGGGCCTCAAGGTGGTGTAGCACATCTGCCAAGTCTCTGTGGAGCACTCTATGCACCAGACCCTGTACCTGACTTCAGGTGACAGGATCTTGTCTCTTTGTATTCCTGGATGGGGGTGAACACCATCACCTGAGGTGGTTCCACCTGAAAGTAGTGCAGGACCAGCAGATGATGAGATCCTGGGGTGGGTCCCAGATGTGATGTGGCCTGGTAACATGGCCAGATGAGGTGGGAGAGGTGGTTCTGCTGGGAACTGTCTTCTCAAACATGCTATTGTGTCAGTTATAGAAAATATGTGGGTAGTAACATTCCACACATTCCAGGATTATGTCTAACAGCATGCATAGATATCCCCATTAACACAAAACACCAGATTTGCAGCAGTCACATAGCAAACAGAACACATGCATATATGGAACCATAGTGGCCCTTACAATGGCATGCTGGTGACATTGTTTGTAACAGGCTACCAATGATGGTGTTTCATCATGGAACATGACTACAGACACATTGCACAAATTGTTGTACAATATGATATATGTCCCAACAGTAAGTATGTTGTAAACATACCCGTTGAGTTGTGTGATCAGATTGTTGTTGCAGATATGGTGGGGGGGGGGTCAGAGATGTGTATTAACAACTATTATATCCTTGCAGTATGAGGTCCTCAGACCTTTTTTTCCCCTTTATGTCTTTCAGGCACCATGTCATGGGAGTGATTGCCTGTGTACTCCCCCCAGGAGAATGAGGTGATCATATAACATCTGGTGCAGCACTAACACACCCTGTTTGGATGTACAGCCCATGATCTGTAGGAGAGGACCACCCTGTGGAATGATCTTGTCCACAGGGTAAACGATGTTCGCCTGCATAACCGCAGTTATGAGCAGGTCCGACATCGGTGTACTGAGCTACTCAGCCATGCCTGTCAGCATGTTGCTGTGGTTAGGAAGGACCAGCTAGCCAAAGGGGGGGGGGTCCAAGCCATCCAGCCCCCCTGACACATGCTGAGGAGCTCCTCAACAGGCTCGGGAAACCTGCACGCCCGCAAACACAAAATCCTGTGGAGAGCATTGTGGAGGTGGGTGCTACCCACACAATGGATAAGGAACATGCAGATTAGGCCACAGGGCACATCAGTAGACCACTGTTGTGTATCCATCAGCATCTGTAGAGTTTAATCATGCATATGTGAGATATATTATATATAGTCTGTTGCTGCGTTGCAGTAATAAACAGATGTGCATAATCTATAGTATTGTGGGTTTGTACTGTTACTGTACTGTAATGCTTCTCCCACCCTGTATGAATGCCACAGGTGTGGCTACTGACATCACAGTTCTCGCACAACTATGTAGGTCCTACTGGTATACCTCTGGGGCAGCAGCCTGTAGCTGGTGAGTATGGTGTTTGTTCAGGTTTGCCAATACACCAGCCATGTTATGGCCATGGTATTTACCATGCACACATTTAACACACCTACCCATAATGCATGCTGTACATGTTCAATATTTGTTGCTGTTAACTGCACTGCATCACAGTGGTCACCATGGTGACGTATCTGAAGGGTATTTAAGAGTCCTGCAATATAACTAACAACCAGTCATTACAAGATGTCTGCACATAGATGAACATAATGGTAGGACAAATGGCCTACAGTAGGAACATGTCTGAAACATCATCCTTATACAGTACTACAATAAGGTATATACCACTATTACAATGGCAAATGTTACAGATCTACAGAAGGGCATGTCACAATACCCCATTCCACAACCCTTACAACCTGTAATGTGGGCCTAACATGAGCAATGGATGTGTAATATGGATTCCTATGTTAGGACAGCAAATATGGGGAATACATACCTTAACAAACACTGGAAGTATATGTGTGCATATATGTGAGGGAGTTGCAAGAATGTCTAGCAAGTACTGGCTGTGCAGTACCTGTGTTGACAATCACCTGGACTCTGCATAAGTGTGGCCCATGGTTTAGGGTAATCATATGGGACAGCTGTTCCACAGGAAACATATACTTATGTAGATATATGTATACATGTGCATATACACACACACACACACACATCTACATATATATATATATATATATATATATGTTTGCTATGAATATTTCGCCGTGCAATTGCACGGCTATGAAGTATTCGAACAACATATGTTCGAATACTTCATAGTTTGGCAGGTTATGTGAGCCAATGTTATTATTGCGAATGGACTGTGCATTAGCAATTATAATGTTCGCTCATGTAAGGGGATCGCGGTACAGTGCGGTTACAGAAATACATCCCTTTCCTCACTGTAGTGTAATCCTGGAGTTGGAATATTAAGTTAGGGGTGGTGTGGGGGGCGGAGCCCCCCACAAGGGGATGCAGGGGGGCTTGCCCCCCTGCATAAATGTGAGTTTAGGCTAGTTAGGTAGGGAGTTATGGAAAGGGTGGGAGTGCTGTTAAATGTCAGAAATGTCGCAAGCTTCATTTCCGACATTTAACAGCTGTGTTTCGACATTAAGTACGTACGGAATTGCGTACTTTCAGTGAAACACTTCGCTGATAAGTACACATTTCCAGTTAATTTTCGACATATTGATAGTAAACTATATATATATATATATATATATATATATATATATATATATATATATATGTGTGTGTGTGTGTGTGTGTGTGTGTGTGTGTGTGTGTGTGTGTGTGTGTGTATGAAGATATATACATATATACCTGTATATATGTAAACATATACATATGGGTATGTATATATATATATATATATATATATATATATATATATATGTGTGTATATATGCGTGTGTGTGTGTGTGTGTGTGTGTGTGTGTGTGTGTGTGTGTGTGTGTGTGTGTGTGTGTATGTATATGTATATGTGTATATATAGATATATATATATATATATATATATATATATATATATATATATATATATATATATATATACATACATATATGTATAACTTATGTCCATAACATGTAGTGGAGTCACACCCCAGCACCAATAGTCACAATCTCTTAGTGCAAGGGGATGTCATGTAAGTATTGCAGGTATACATGTAGACTTTAACTACTGGAACAGGGGTTGTCTTAACAGTAATGTTGTGTGGAAAGTCGCATATGATATTGACATGTGTGCCATCAGTTTCTGACACACATCATAAGATAATCATAGTACAGTACCACACAAGTTAATGATCCTGTGGAATACAGTAGTGATATAACCAATAAATGTGGACAGTCTGACACACTTTGGTCAGTCCAGAGTTATACACATCACCCCTTAGTACAAGACGTGTGAACCAAGCCTGACAAAGTGGATGTTTACAGCCATGTAAATCGGGATTTCATGAAAATACTGGAATAGATAAGCTCACACAGTTTATGCTTTCACACACACCTGTCTGTTCTGACACATAATAACTAGAGGACCCGAGGTCACAAGCCCACATCTACCCACTAGTTAGTGACATACATCTGTACAGCAACCCACTGCTTTGTCAGAAATACACAACAATTATGATAGCCCAGTAACAGTATATGTGACAAATATCTAGACATAACATCACACTGGGTGAATACACTGAGCTGCTAGGAATGTCACAAAGCACTGTGCAATCTACAGGCAGACTGCCACAACACTGGCCCCCATTTCGTATGGGGGAATACACATATACCTGCAAATATAGCAGACTCCACAGGTATGTAACAGCATGGAGTAACAGACACCTGTGTGAAAGTGCATACCCACAACCATCTGAACACAGTCATATATGGAAAGCATGCTTAATATTACAGTATATGGACTGTGTGAACAACACAATCCTTATATGTGCCACTCACACACCGACCCTACATATTCTGGGCCAATACACATTGTATTCCGATGCCTGACTGTGGTATGGGACATGTGTTGGTCTGGCCCTACAAACATCTATGCTGATAAGGTACCATACACTGCAGCAGCATGCAACATCACATAGCACAGGACCAAGAACAATGACATCTACCATAGTCTGTACACAGGCCAAGGTACATATTCACATTACACACTCTGTCAACCATCACCATAAATACACAGACCTCACTATTGTACACACTACAACAGAATATCCAGGTTTTGTCCTCAAATATGAGGCCTACTATACATAACATGTCTAGCAGTCTGGTATCTCACTGGCTGTTATTAGGTATGATGTCAGTAAATCATGATGTACTGAACATATGCATCTCTTATTGCATGGCATATGTACAAAGTTTGACAGAGTTGTGGCTGGAGGCACTAACACAGGGCCAGTATTGACAAGTTGCTGTGATGAACCCATACACTTACTGGTGTAACAGGGTTTGTTGTGACATATGTCTACTGAGGGATATGAAGTCAGTAATTCACATGGCTGTTGCCATGTACTGACTACAATCCTCAGAGTATGCTACTGCATTTCTAAAGACAGGACATGTGTGAGTAACACAACACATGTAAGACTCCAAACACTGGCCAGTCTGCATATAACCCTACAGGTGGGAGTTTCCCCAACCACATAACACTGTCATGACAGATATTAAACCATGTAGACCAGCCATATCCAAACAAACCCTGTTAAACCAACATTACTTCAAATGCACAAGAGCAAGACTTACATTCTGTTCTCATGTCTGGAACATCCCCCTCCTGTTTGTTGGCCTGTCTCCACAGTGTATGTTGTAAGAGGTATATCCAACTACCCTCTGTGATACTGTTTGTCAAACACCAACATGAAGTCCTGCTCACAGTGAATGAAAAGGACCAACACCCACATGATGTTCTTAGTTATAGGAGTGTGTTTCCATGCAACTGGCTATGGGAATGATACCACATATGTTGCACATGCAATCACCTAGTGGGGGACTGCAATTTGTGCACAGGTCATCAACTGATCATGAGCATCACTTAGAAAATACAAGCTGTTGCTAAAGTAAAGCAGGTGTACTTTTTCACATCCACCAGAGAGGGAGGGAGAGAGACAGCCAGAGACAAAGTAAGAAAGGAAGGAGGTAGGAGAGTAAGAGCAAAGCATGTTTGTGTCACACACTTACCAGTACTGGGTTTCAAAACCCTGCCTGACTATGTATTGCTATTACATTTTTATGCAGTTATTGCATGCGCCACTGAGCTTAAATGCTGGAAGCTGTTCAAAGGTATCTTTGAAGGTGAGGGACATCAGCAACAGTGATAAAGGAGGGATGATGTAAGTGTAGTACATGGGGCTGTCCACAAAAGCAGGTGTCAAGGAAGACACAACCACACTCTCTCAGGGACTCACACACATTATCACTGCTGGCAGGGTCAGGATTAGAATTTCAAAATAGTTTGCTACACTACAGTATTATGCAGATATCACATGTGCCACAGAGGTTATCAGGCTGATATATGGGCAAAGGGTATGTCAAGGTGACTGACATCAGATGGCATGCTACAGTAGGGCAATGGGAGGTGTAGTGAGTGTGAATGTCTTCCAAATCATTAATCTCTACACACACACACACACACACACACACACACACACACACACACACACACACACATAGATTTGCCAGTACTGACATGCATGGATTCATTGCTTCACAGGTGTGAAGTAGTTGACTGCACCAGAAGGCTGCACAAGGGTAGGCAAATAGTATACGTTGGCACCAGGCCACATGACAATGGTCTGCAGTGTGGCTCAGGGGTGTAGTCCCTGGATTGGCCCACACAGGTGGGTATTGTATTTACCATTCGCTCATCTGGGTTATTATTGTGGGTGGCCAGTGCTGTGCAATGCTTGCCATGTATGTATTCTATATTTCATAACATGGACAGTGTCTGGGTTGTGCACATGTCCCACACGCATGTTCTGTGACATGTGGAAGTGTACCTGTGGTCTCTGGGGCATGTTGTGTGGAGAGATTGTTATCACCTGATGTGGCATTCCTGACCTCATGTGATGAGAACTGGCTATGGAACTGAGGTTGTGCCTGCACCTACATTGACAGCATGATACAGATATTCACTGGTGTTAGTGGCATCTGTCCATACAGGGCATGTGTATAAAGCATGGTATTTCCTTTGTGGGTTACATTTTCAGACTCTACAGTTATTGCAGGCGTCCAGTGGGGAACATAGCAAAGGACCACTATAAGCAATTATTTGCCTATTGTAGGGATGGGGCAGGGTGCCATGTCCTCTGCAGTCCACTGCAATCTCACGTGGTTACTATCTGTGGGCAATATGCAGGGAACTACCAATATAGTGATTGTTGCCAAGTCAAGTGTGTTTGTGTATGAGACATGGATGGAGAGTGTTCTCTGGGTAATGCAAGGGTTGCCTATATTGTTCACCAATCCATAATGTCACATGTAGGGATATGGATTGTCTAAATCAGCCTCCCTGCTATTTGACATCTGTTGTCCTTGTAAGGAGGACATTGTGACATATAGTAGGTCCTCAATATAAGAAATTTGCAAAACCCGCCCCACAGTGAGTCCTGTTATTACATAATCACAGCTACATCCACACAGGATACTGATGACAAACACACACTTGACAGTACTGAGATTCAGACCCCTACCTAGCTATATATTGCTATTACAGTGTACCACATTTATCACACACACCACAGAGCTTATAGGGCTGCTATTACTCCAAAGTTGTATTTCAAGGTGAATGACATCAGCAGACTTGCCAAAGTAGGAGAATGGAAAGTGTAGCGACTGTGACTGGCCTCAAAAGCAGTGATCCCTACACAGACAAAGTCTCACAGTTGCCATGTCTAGGATTAGAACTCCTACCTAATTAGTACATCACACTACAGCATTTCACAGTTATAGCATGTGCCATGGAACATATAGGGTTAGCCTGTCTCCAAAGTTGTATTTCAAGGTGAATGACATCGGCAGGCTTGCCAAAGTTGGGCAATGGAAAGTGCAGTGAATATGACTGGCCTCAAAAGCATTGATACTCTACACACATAGAGTCTCCCAGTTGCCATGCCAGGGATTAGAACTCCTACATAACCAGTACATCACTCTATAGCATTACACAGTTATAGCATATGCCACGGAGCTTACACAGCTAGCTCTTCTCCAAAGGTGTATTTCAAGGTGAATGACATCAGCAGGCTTGCCAAAATAGGGCAATGGAAAGTGTAATGACTGTGACTGGCATCAAAAGCATTGATCCCTACAGACACACACAGTTGTCATGTTGGGGATTAGAGCTCCTATCTAATTAGGACATCACACTATAGCCTTAAGCAGTTATAGCACACATCATGGATTTTATAGAGCTAGCCCTTCTCCAAAGGTGTATTTCAAGGTGAATGACATCAGCAGGCTTGCCAAATTAGGGCAATGGAAAGTGCAGTGAATGTGACTGGCCTGAAAAACATTGTCCCTACACACACAAACAAACACACACACAGGCAGAGTGTCCCATAGTTACCATGTCTGGGATTACAACTCCTACATAACTAGTATATCACACTATTGCATTACGCAGTTATAGCATGCACCATGGAGCTTACAGGGCTAGCCCTTCTCCAAAGGTGTATTTCAAGGTGAGTGACATCAGCAGGCTTGCCAAAGTAGGGCAATGGAAAGTGTAGTGACAGTGAGTGAATGGCCTAAAATGCATTGATCCCTACACACACAAACAGAGTCTCATAGTTGCCATGTCTGGGATTAGAACTCCTACCGAACTAGTACATCGCACTATATCATGATGCAGTTATAGCATGCACCACAGAGTTTATAGGATTAGCCCTTCTCCAAAGGTGTATTTCAAGATGACTGACATCAGCAGGCTTGCCAAAGTAGGGTAATGGGTAGGGCAATGGAAAGTGTAGTAAATGTGACTGGCCTGAAAAGCAATGATCCCTTCATACACAAATTCTCACAGTTGCCATGTCTGGGATTAAAACTCCTACCTAACTAGTACATCATAGTATAGCATTATGCAGTTATTGCACACACCATGGAGCGTAGAGAGTTAGCCTTTATCCAAAGGTGTATTCCAAGGTGAATGACATCAGCAGGCTTGCCAAAGTAGGGTAATGGAAAAAGTAGTGACTGTGACTGCAAAAGCATTGATCCCTACACACACAAAGTCTCACATTTCCATATCTGGGATTAGCGCTCCTCCCTAGCTAGTACATCATGCTATAGTATTACACAGTTATAGCACACACCACAGAGCTTATAGGGCTAGCCCTTCTCCAAAGGTGTATTTCAAGGTGAATGAAATCAGTAGGCTTGCCAAAGTAGAGCAATGGAAAGTGTAGTGATTGTGACTGGCCTCAAAAGCATGGATCCCTACACACACACAAAAACACATGCACAGAGTTGTCATGTCTGCGTTTAGAACTCCTGCTTAACTAGTACATTATACTATAGTATTACACAGTTACAGCACACACCACAGAGCTTATTGGACTACCCCTTCTCCAAAGGTATATTTCAAGGGGAATAACATCAGCAGGCTTGCCAAAGTAGGGCAATGGAAAGTGCAGTAACCATGACAGGCCTCACAAGCATTGATACCCTACACAGACACAAACAAAAACAGAGTTTCAAAGTTGCCACGTCTGGGGGTTAGAATTGCTACCTGACTAGTACATCACACAATAGTATTATGCAGTTATAGCATGTGCCATGGAGCTTACAGAGCTAGCTCTTCTACAAAGGTGTATTTCAAAGTGAATGACATCAGCAGCCTTGCCAAAGTAGGGCAATGAAAAGTGTAGTGACTGTGATTGGCCTCAAAAGCACTGATCCCCACACACACAGAATTTCTCAGTTGCCATCTCAGGGATTAGAACTCCTACCTAACTAGTACATCACACTACAGCATTATGCAGTTATAGCATGTGCCATGGAGCTTATAAGGTAGCTGTTCTCCAAAGGTGTATTTCAAGGTGAATGACATCAGCAGGCTTGCCAAAGTAGGGCAATGGAAAGTGTAATGAATGTGACTGGCCTCAAAAGCATTGATCCCTACACATACAAACACACAGTCTTACAGTTGCCATGCCTGGGATCAGAACTACTACCCAACTAGTACATCGCACTATAGCATTATGCAGTTATAGCACATGTCACAGAACTTATCAGGTTAGCTGTTCTCCAAAGGTGCATTTCAAGGTGAATGACAGCAGCAGGCTAGCTAAAGTAGGGCAATGGGGAGTGCAGTGTGTATGAATGGGCCATAAATCATTCGTTTGGAAGCACACACACAGAACACTCAGTCACACACAAGTTTACATTTGACAGGACCGTGTATGCAACTGCTAGATGAATAATGACTTGTACTGTCATGTTACACAGTTATCACAAGCACCACAGACACTATAGTGCCGTGGGCTACCAGAAGCAAATGTCTACAGTGATAGACATTTGCACATCATGTGGTATTGGCCAATTGGATGTGTGCTGGGTGGGGCAGGCCTCATGATGGGAAGCTCTTTGTCATTGTCACTCTGTTCCCCACATCTATGTATGTGTATGTTTGACCCTTTATAGTGTGTTGTCCTTGGATATATGTGTGTATTCCTATCCAATGTGCGTGCAAAGCATGACTGGTGTGCAATATGGAGTGTGTGCACAGACATCTGCGATTGACAGATATGTATAGTCCATTGTTGTTGCCAGACATGGGCTTCATTTCTGTAAGTGTGAGAGCATGCCCAGTATGACCTTCTGCATTGAATGTGTGAATCTATTCCAGGTAGGTTGTACTCTAGTGCAGGCATTTGTGTTTTACACCTACAGCTAGCAACTTGTTTCTGCAGGATATATGTAGATAGGTTGACAATATGGGGTCACAATGGGCAAAGGATAATGGGATACTGTAACTAATTGTGTCTGTGCTGCTTCTGCTACATGGTTTTGGTGTTAGCAGAGATATTCAGACATATGTACTGTTCTACACTGTGATGTTTTATGTCATCAACTACTGACAGGTATACGTATTTGCTTGCAGTAATTTCCTGGGGAATACAAGATGAATGAAGCTGTGTCCAGTATTGTGGTCGGCAGCTTTCATATTCTTGCACAATCATGCAATTCTGGAGGGGGAGCTGCAGACACTTGCTAATGCCAGTAATGAGGATGGTGCTGGAGGGCTGACTATGTTGAATGCATATAGTACACTCCCTATACATGGTTAAGCGGGTCTATATTAAATTAGTGAATGCTTAGAAAAGCGAATGCTAATTCATCAACCCCTTTTAAATGAAAGCTTAAAATCTCAAACACCCGAAACAGCGATTTTTTTCACAGGGAAAAAAATCGCTAGTCAAAAAAAAAAAAAAAAATTAAAACAATTTATAATGTGGGGTGTTGTGCCCCCACACCCCCCTACTTAAATATACCAACTCCGAGATCGCACCACAGTGAAGGAAATGGCAAGGTCCCAGAACCAGCCCAGCAAATTTTTTCCCTGTGAAAAAAAATCGCTGTTCCAGGTGTTCGAGATTTTAAGCTTTCACTTAAAAGGGGTCGATGAATTAATGTTTGCTTTTCTAAGTGTTTGCTAATTTAATATAGACCCGGTTAAGCACAGGTAGTGTCATGTTTGGCATCCCTTTACTCTATATGTGAGTCAGAGAGAGGTGTCATTCCCTGGGTTCCTACCGTATCAGTGTATGCACTATGCATTACCTCTTTGCCAAGGCCTGGGTATACTGGGCATGCCTCATTCTGCCTACACCAGCAGGCTCAAGTTGTTTCTCCTCCAAGTCACTCTGTGCCTGTGCTGGCCTTGGCAATGTTGGGGAGCTGTGTGGCCTTGCCCCATGCTCTTCCTGCTGCAGCTGTTTCTGCAGGATCATATTGTGTAGCATGGCACATACAAGGACAATTTGGGTACATGTAGCTGGTGAGTACTGCAAGGCTCCACCGGATATGTCCAGGCACCGGAACCATGACTTGAGCATTCCAAACACACACTCTATTATGATTCTGGTCTGTGTCTTATTATGGAGTTCTTGTTTGGGTGTGTGTGCATTTCTGATGGGTGTCATCAGCCACGGCTCCATTGCATAACCAGCATCCCCCACTAGGTGGCCATATGGGATGTCCCTTCTGGCAAATCTCTGGTACAGCTGACGGAGTACTGATAGCTGCCAGGGCTGCCAGCACACACATTCATTATAATGCCCTAGGCATCTCACAGGACCTGGCAGTTGATGGAGGGGAAGCCCTTGTGGTTTATGTAGGGTCCACCCCGCTCACTGGGTGGTGCTTTGATGTTTATGCGTATGCAGTCTGTAACACCCACTACCTCAGGGTATTCTTCTATTTGGTGGAAGAGATGCATATTGCTGGTCAACACCTCATGGGTGTGGAGGAAATATATGTGCTCACCGGCATGTGCTGACATGGCATCCAGGAACTGGTTGAGTACCCTGGATGCTGATGCCTGTGAGATCCCCATGATATCCCCAGTTGGCCTTTGGAAAATACCTGTGGCTATTATTCTTAAGCCTACACATACCTTGGTATCCACTGGGATGGGTTCCCCTCTGTTGGTTCTGTGTGTGAGACGTGGCCAGCACAGCTCAGCAATTTGCTGTAGGAGGTTCCTGTCCATCCTATTGCGCTCCACTATCTCCAGCTCATGTAGCCCCTGATAGGTTACCCTGGGTCTGTACACTCTTCTCCTTCTTCTCAATGTGGGTTGGTCATCAGCATTGTCATCCTCACCACCCTCAGCCTCTTCCACATGTTGATTTATGGCAGCAAAAGCAGCCCCTATCACTTTGTTACTTTTGCTAGGTAAAATTTCCCCATTTGTGTACATTGATGGTGTAGAGTTTGTGGGAAAAACCAGGGGGAAAGGTGTTTGCATAGTTTATAGTAGTGTGCTTGGCTGGGCTGGGCTGCTGCTGCCTGTGTAATTGGCTGGGTCTGATACATTTCATCTGCTAGCTATGCTAATTCTCCTTGATTACCTTCCTACTGCTATTTTCCCTTCCCATTGCCTTCCTGTTTAAGCCCCAAGGCACACCAGGCAAACCCAGTGCTCAGATGTAAACGGAGCTGCTATTTCCTGTTTTTTTGTAAACCCGGTGCATGCCACGCACACCCATTTAGGCAATGTCCGTTTAGCAGAAACTGGCCCTCCCTGGACACACTCACACTTTGAATTTCTTAGTGGAAGACAATACAGCTTTAAACACACCCCCTGCTTTAGCTGTGCTTAGCTAGGCACAAACACAGGCCACAGGACTCCAATAAGCTTAAAGCATGCATGACACACCCCCTTATGAAGTCATCTAGCTCTTAGGCTTACACTGTGGTCTTAGTGCACCTACATGGTTGGGTGCAAACTAGCACTGAAGGGAAATCAGTGATTCAGTATCATTGCCCTCATTTGCATATTATTGACTGCTAATGCATGGTTACAAATCCGACACTCAGTCTTCCCCCTTAGCAACCACTATTCCATGGTCTTGTTGCGTTATGCCTGCCATTGACTATTATGGCAGAATTATGATTTCGGTTTAAAAGCTTATTTCCAGCTTTTTTTTTTTTTTTTTTGGGCCGATCCCATTTGCACACCTCTGCATTGTGCTTAAACGGCCGAAATCGGCCAACAAAAAAAAGTTAATTTTTATAATTTTGAAATTATTTTTCATGCCTATGGCCATATATTTGGCCTTTGGCATGCCTAACCCTTTTAATACATGTGTTTTTACAAGCTGTCATGCCTCCGTTTTGTAGTTTGTAGAAATGAATTCAGCTAGTGGCTGAATACATTTCTGCAATCTACACTATTTCTGCATGGATGTCTGCCTGCTTCCTGGATCACTAATTCACCTCATTTGCATGGTGTTCACCAGCAAATGAAGTAATTAGCATGCAGGGGGTGTGTCCATGCAGGAATAGTGCAGGACCACTTGTGCGTGTCCTGGGAGCTTATTCCTGGATCGCACAGCAGCCATTTGTCTACAGCAGCTCTTGCACTATTCCTGCACACTGTGCAGAGCTTACTGAATCCTGGGGATGATGTTGAAATCAGATAGTGTCATCTAATAAAATTCTAAGGTATTTTTGCTGCCACTGGACTACGATAAAGTCCAAATAAGGATATGGGTTTTGACAACACATAGGTGTGTACTAGGCTAATGGCCCTGGAGCCTTTAAAAGCCTAGGCCATAGGATTACCCTGGCATCGTTCCACCTGACCTTAGTTCCTAGTGCCTTTGTCGAGTAGATCCACTGGAGTAATCTAGGAAGTAGTATTTTTGACTAGCATTTGGACATGCCAAACAACATGATAGATTTTGCAATTTCCTATGGAAAACAGTAAATGAAGACTTCTACTTCTCCAAGTTTTGTTCAGCAGGTTGGTTCCTCATACAGTGAAAATGATATGTCCTTTGTTACTTCATCTTTGATGTCATCTGATGCTGATGTTATCTGTCTTGTAGTTCAGCTAACTCGTACTGAAAACATTAAACTTTATCTTCCTCCTATCACCCTCTCCCTTCCTCCATAAGTTCTTTCAAAACTCAGGTTGAGCAACTAACACTCAAAAAAAAAAAAAAAAAAAAACAATGAAACCTGAAGCTCAGTTGTTAGGGGAGTTTATGGAATAATTGTTTTCATTTGTTCTGCCTGTATTGTCTCACTTAAATAGTCACTATCCCTGTACCTCATAGTCAAAACTTCCTTAATCTTATTTGTATTAAAACTCTTATAAACTCTCTGAGCACTCACTGACTCATCATTTCTTTTGTTTTTTTTTGTTTTTTTTTTAATTTCCACTTTTCATTGACTGTTGCAAATTTTTCTTCAACCTCAACTCCTCATATTGCTGTAGTCTATATACTGGTATCCTCTGTACAGGTTCAATAATAGAAGATCTTTCTTACTAATACTATCATTCCTTTCAAAATTCCTTATACCCCCTCAGCAAATTATTCATTGCCAGTATCTTATATTGAGAGGCAAATAAGAAAATAATTTTTCATAAAGAAAAAAAGTCTAAAGATGTATTTTACATGTAACTCTTCTTAACACTTGGACAGGAAACATAACTTGCTACGACTGCAAAAATAAAATTGTAACAAACAAATTGTTACCATGCTTGCCAAGCCCTCATTCCATAAAATAATATAACACTCTTTATTCAGTAACCAAATGATATATAGGATGGAAATTAAAAATATCCTTGCTCATACTAAATCACTTAAGCCAACCCATTTATCACTGATGTCTTTGGCTTCTTATACCTTGAAAATAGTGTCAACATCTTGCTGAACTGTTTTACTTCCATCATAATTGTGCATCACTCACCCCAGACCTTTCATCCTTCTACTAATCTTGCTCCTGATAAATGTCTATCTATCTAAATTCTGCTTCTGATCTGCATTGAGTAACATTATGTATGTACATATTTCCAACTTATCAAATATCATGAATTCTCCTGTCTAAAGTTGAGTTTATTCATCTTGTGAACTACATTTGTAAGCATGAGATTGCTACTATAAAAGCAAGAACTAGCAACACAACTCATCACTTAATTGCATGGACAAAATTATCTAATTTGTTAAAGAAATATTAACCCCTGGATTCAGGATGCTTTTTTTCCCATGCAGGAACAGTGTAAATGCTCCTGCATGGAAAATGGCCACTTTGCGATAAACATACATGCCATTGTCATGTGCATGAGTGGCCCTACACTGTTCCTGCACGGAAAGCTGTGCAGGATGCTAATGAGCTCATTTGCTTGGGAAAACCATGCAAATGTGCCTGATTAGTGATCCAGCAAAGCGGTATGTTCCGTGCTGGAACAGTGTAGCTTGCAGAAATGTATTCTGTTACTAACCGAATACATTTCCGCAATCTACACAACGAAGCCATGTCAGTGCTCCAGAAAGCATATATTAATTAGCTTTTGCATGCCAGCATGCAAAACACTTGAAAATAATAAAATAATACATTTATTTTATGTTGGCCGAACTCGGCCATTGAGGGCAGGGGATGTGGTACACTAGTGGGAGTGGGGAGCAGAAGTAGAAATTGGGGGGAACTGCAGTAGAACTACTTTCTGCATTTTGCCATTATAGTCAATGGCAAGCATAAAGTAAACATAGGCAGGGAACAGTGGTTGCTAAGGGGAAGGCTTGGGAATAGTGCAGTTACTAAGCCTTAAGGCAGTGGGGTATGCTAATGAGGGGACTTATACTGGATCACAATTTGAACAGGAAAATTTCTAATTGTCAGATTACACCTAACCGTGTAGGTGCTCTAACACCATTGTGTAGACAGGAGGAGCAAGGGACATGAAAAGGGGGTGTGTCATGCTTGATGGAAGCACATTGGAGCCCTGTTGGCTGGTGTCTGCTTAGCTAAGCACAAAGTCGCAGTTAGTCACAAAACCAAGAAATGAGACAATTCCACAGTAAAAGACCACTGACCAACAAAGTATACTGAAAACTGTCTTTAATAGACGTGACAAAGATGAAAAAACGAACAGCAATCCAAATAAAATCGAGCGCTTTCGCATGGTTAATACCAGGCTTTATCAAGATGCATGTTAAGAAAACCCAATGCTTTATATAGTCATTTGCTGATCACCTGACCTAGGATTTCGTACATCTCCCATCACGGCTTGTGGCATTTAAGTTAGCGCCATCTTTCCACATACTTTCTCCTCTCGATGGTCCTGGTGGTGTGCTTCAGCCAAATTCACTTTTAAACTGAGAAGGATTTTGTTTTCATTAATGTTAACTGAATTTAGCCGAAGCACACCACCAGGACCATCGAGAGGAGAAAGTATGTGGAAAGATGGCACTAACTTAAATGCCACAAGCCGTGATGGGAGATGTACGAAATCCTAGGTCAGGTGATCAGCAAATGACTATATAAAGCATTGGGTTTTCTTAACATGCATCTTGATAAAGCCTGGTATTAACCAGGCGAAAGCGCTCGATTCTATTTGGATTGCTGTTCGTTTTTTCATCTTTGTCACGTCTATTAAAGACAGTTTTCAGTATACTTCGTTGGTCGGTGGTCTTTTACTGTGGAATTGTCTCATTTCTTAGCTAAGCACAGCTAGGAGAGGGGTTGTGTGTGTCTCAGGCTGTGTACTCATACTCCATGAACTGAAGAGAGTGTCCACATGCAGGGGAGGGACATATCTTGCTGTTTAAACTACCAAGAGGCTGAAAGAGGAAGGGTAGAAGGAAAAGGCAAAGGAAGTAGCAGAACAAGGGAAACACTGCACAAATCAGCAATATGGGAGTCTGAAACCCACAATTGGCCAATGAAAGCACTCGAATAATACAGCTGACAGGTGGCTGCAGAGCTGAAGATGGGAGGACATGTAAAATAGAATTAAAGGGCAACAGCACAAAATAAAGGTGAACTGATGTAGCAATCACTACTATGGGAGTTTTGCAACTCAGAATGGGTCCTGCAAATATAATACAGTTGGCAGTTAGCTGCAGAGCTGTAAATGGGAGAAGATGCAAGTAAAATTAATTACAAAAAGGGCAACAGCAGAATAAAGGCAATCATCCACAAATCACCAGTAATGTTTCTAATACTCACAGTGGCTAAATCCAAGCCATGAGCGAGTAAGCTGGCATCTGGAATGAATCAGAAACAGCCAATCGGACAGGCAGCAGTAGTATCACTCCACTATAAAGTATGGAAACACCCCTCAGTCTGCGTTTCCTCACAAACTCTGCACCTTTGGGGTAAACCTGGGAATTTAAACCAACAAAATGGTAGGGGCTGCCATTGCTTGGATACATCACTGTGTGCTGGAGGCTGACGGTGGTGAGGAAGATAATGCTGCCAACCAGCACAAACCCAGGAGGAGGAGAGTGTTCAGACCCAGGCTGACCTATCAGGGTGTTACAGGGTGGACAGGGACATACCTCAGCAAATTGTGAAGCTTCAAACACTGGACCCCATGCAGTTTGGGTTCGTGAATGGCCAATCTTGTCTCTTGAACCTGATTGACTTATTTGAATCAGTCTCCAGAGCCATGGACAGGGGTAAGGTGGTCCACACACCCTATCTGGACCTTGCCAAGGCCTTTGACACCATCCCACACTCTGAAATCATAGATAAACTTACTAAGCTTGGCATTAATCCCTACGTCACTTGATGGGTTGCCAACTGGCTTACTGACAGAACCCACACTGTAAAAGTAGCCAACTCCAAATCCAGCTCCAGACAAGTGACAAGTGGAGTATCTCAGGGTTCAGTCCTGGGACTGCTCTTGTTTGCCATCTACTTCTCTGAAGCACAGGCCGATACTAAAGGACTCTGGCTAACAAAGTTCACAGATGACTGCAAACTGGGAGCCATTATTAAATCCCCAAATGATGTGGATATTCTACAAAAGCGCCTTACAGAAACAGATGCTTGGTGCCAGAGCCACGGGCTCAAGCTCAATGCCAAGAAATGTATAGTTACTCCTTTGGGGAAAAAACATGTACCCATGAATTACCACATAGGTGGCAGTACGCTAAACACTGAAAGTGTGATAAGAGACTTAGGGACACAGGTGGACAGTGGTCTCACCTTTGATAACCACATTGCCACAACAGTCAGGAAATCCCTCTATGTGGCACACCACATCACTAAGGGCTTTTCATCCAGAAAAAAGGAGGTCATTGTCCCACTGTACTCATCCCTCATTAGACCCATTATAGAATACAATGCCCCATTTGGTATGTACCTCTCAAGACATCTGCAACAACTGGAAAGGCTGCAGAAATACCTCACTAAAAGAATCACAGGCCTAAAGCAGTTGCCCTATGCTGAACTTCTAAAAAAACTCCACCTATACTCTGTCACATATCATCTACTCAGAGACGATCTCTGCTTAACATACAAAGCCATGTCAAATCCAGAGCTGTTGGACATGCTACACTTAAAGAAATCCCAGTCCCTCAGAGACACACTCTAGGGATCTAAACCTTGTCATCACAATGAACAAAACATGCTGGAGGGATAGGTTCCTGACCCAGGGACTCTCCAGACTCTGGAATAGACTGCCCATACATGTCAAGCAGAGTGCCTCTTTGGCCCTCTTCAAAGGGAACCTTGATGATTGGATGGGAGATAGGAAATTTAACCCAGGGATCACATCAGTCACCCTGCTAAACAGGGGTCCAGGAAAGTAAATATTGTGAGAAGAAATAGCCAGGGAATTGTTATGGCTAGGCTTGTATAGGCCCTAGGGCCAATAGCCTAGTACCAACCTATGAACCTATGAACCTGTGCCGGCCTCGCCTCACATCCAGAACAAACAGAGGGGAACCCATCCCAGTGGATACTAAGGTATTTGTAGCCTTAAGAATACTAGCTACAGGTACTTTCCAAAGACCTATTGGGGATATCATGGGGTGTCACAGGCATCTGCATCCTGAGTACTCAATCAATTCCTGAATGCCATGCTACTACATGTCTCTGAACACATCTACTTCCCCAACACCTCTGAGGAATTGACCAGCAATATGTGCCTCTTCCACCATGTAGCTGAATACCCACAGGTACTGAGTGCTATAGACTGCATGCACATACACATCAAAGCACCACCTGGTGAGCGGGGTAGGGTCTACATCAACTGCAAGGGCTTCCCCTCCATCAACTGCCAGGCTGTGTACAATGCCCAGGGCATTATCATGCAAGTGTGTGCTGCCAGGGGATGCTGGCTATGCACTGGATCTGTGGCTGATGACACCCATCATAAATGCACACACCCTTGTACAAGAATGAGGCACATACACAAACCAGGATCATTATAGAGTGTGTGTTTGGGATGCTCAAGTCACAGTTACGCTGCCTTGACATATCCAGTGGAGCCATGCAGTACTCTCCAGCTACAAGTGGATAAATGTTCATAGTATGTGCCATGCTGCATAATATGATCCTGTGGAAACAGCTGCAGCAGAAACAACATGGGGAGAGGCCACACAGCCCCCCACCACCATTGCCAAGGTCACTACAGGCACAGAGGGACTTGGAGGAGGAACTTCCTGAGCCTGCCCCTAGAGGCAGACAGAGGCATGCCCAGTATGCCTATGCTTTGGCAAAGAGGCAATGCATAGCACACAGACACTGACACTGTTGGGACCCAGGGACTGATGCCTATCTCTGACTTGCACATATAGTAAAAGAGATGCCAAACATGACACTACCTGTATTTTACTATGTATAGGGAGTGTACTGCGTGCATCCTACAGTCAGACATCTAGCACCATCCTCAATACCTCCCCAGGCACAAGGTAAGTCATCCTTACTATCAATTACTGAATGGAGTAGTATGTTCTGATAGTTATATCTATGCTATGGATGCAAGCATGCAAGGGAATTGGTTGGCCAAATGGGATAGCAGCAGATAGCTGACAGCTATATGGCACAGCATGAAATCCATAACAAATGCTGTTGTCCCCATACTAGGTAATAGTACTAAAGGTGACAACTCCCACTGCAGTACATGTGGTGGCTCGACTAAATGTGGGTATCCACGGGTCTACTTCACTTCGTCGTAAGTTGACAATATCGAGTATGATATTGTCGGCACGACAATATCGAAAGTGAAGAACACCGTGCAAGTAAACAGAAATCTCCATAAGGGGAGATTTCCATTTACCTCAATGTAGTGCGGTCTCAGAGTTGGTATATTTAAGTAAGGGGGTGTGGGAGGTGCAGGGCGGCTTGCCCCTTGCCTACGCCAGTTATTTTTTTTTGTTTTAATTTGTTTTTTTTTTTACGTTATTCAATGTTTTACTTAATCGATCAATAAAGTTTTACCTTTATTGATTCGATTAAGTAAACTTTCTATAAAGTGATATATACGCGGTATCCACAGGTCACACACATGGATGTCAATGAGTGTTCCCATACCCACCCCCAGCCTCACCCAGCAGGACAGGTGTAGATGACCACAAATAAAGGTCGGGAAAAGCTCCACAGATGCTGGCAATGGTGAACATCTCCCCCCCTACAGAGCTACTCAGACATAATACAACAGGCTTGGTAGTTGCAGTATAATTCTGAAGAGTAAGAAGTCTGAAACTGAAATGTATGGCATTACAATCTAACTTGTGTACTTTACTGATATGCTTCCATTCTGCAATATAGGGCACAATACAATACTAAATGGAAGCAAACAGAGTTATAACTGAAATACCAGTGCAGTCAGTGCAAATCTGTAAAGTTGTCAGGTGTGCCCCCCCCCCCGAACCCCATGTATAAATGGCAGTAACATGTAAGTTTGTAGAGTAATATCAGTGGAGCACAGATTGCCTGAGCTGCCCCATCAACATTATAATTGGTGTATGTCCACTATATCCAGGGGTCAGTGTGCCAATCTTTTGTGAGTGTTTAATATTGTCTGGAAGTGGACAGCATGTAGGCCTGGATGTTGTGTCTCAGTGGCCTAGGTACAGTACTGTGGTTGATAAAGCCATGTTCCAACAACTACAGTGCCAACCAATCTGCTTTCCAGCTACACCTATGTTAATAGCTGTACACAGTCACTGTCCAGATGTCAATATGTGTCACTGTCAGAAAGCTGCACAGGCTATGATCAGGGGTCCATACATAGAAACAGTACACAGGTGGAAGTACTTTATACCAGTGCCTAGAAAGTAACTATGAACTGCACAGACCTTTGGAATTAAATATAGAGGTGAGCATCACGTTAGTTGTCCATCTAATATGGAATAATAGTTGTCTGCCCAATCACTGGCAGCCCACATAAGCCACAGTTATAAAGTAATGACACACTGCTGATGTCCACATACAAGGCAGGAGAAGGAAAGGGTCCCATTCATATCTGTTAGTCAGGTGTCATAAGCTTCCATATCACACATGCACTCAGCCCCCCCCCCCCAACAGCCACAGGTATTACATCAGTCATATCCTTGCTGTTGGGAATGATTACAGAATCAACACACTTCTTTTATGGAATGTACACAGGATGCAGCATGCTGGAATGGTGTCCCATGCAGGTGTGTCTCTAGCCATAAGCAGCACCCTGCACACATCCAGACTGATGCATCACTATGAATTAGAAGGATTGCCAGGAACACCTCACCCATTTGCCCATGTCACCCCAGGGGAATCCACTGGCTTGCAATCTGGTAATGTATGAGTGACAAAATGCAGTGGCCTGCATCACTATCATGTGACCTACAGGCCTCTGGCAAATGCCCATGGCTCACCCATAGTGCCATCATATGCTTCACCCATAGTGCCATCATACAGAATGTCATAGGGTCCTAACAACATAACACATTTAGCAGAAAACAAATGCAAGCCCATGCTGACAAATGCCAGTAGCATGCCTCTCCATGTCCTAGTGCAAGAATTGTGGACCAAGACATATATACTGCTGTGATAAAGGTCAAACTATAGAAATACTTCTGAGATATTGCTCCCATACTGTTGGGAGGAGGATAGAATTACAGAGGGGGAGGGGCATAAAAGCATGGATATCATGGAGTGTGTGAAGTCTGAAACTCAAATGTCTGATCATACTTCCCCCTAACTGCAAACCCATGAATACACAACCACAAAATTGCTTGTAAATCACAATGTGAAGTGAAATTGACCATTTATGAGTCCTGCCTTTGGATAACCAGGCCAAATCTGTACAACTGAGAGGTATGCCCACAGCATGATATGGCCATTCAGTTAAGATGAGAAATGCACAAGAAGGGGATCCCCAGCCAGCATAGCACCAAGGTGCTGGACCATTTACACAAATCCATCACTCAAATGTCTGTAGCCACCCCTCACAATGGCAGGATTGTGCCACAATATTGGTCTCTAATGCATTGCTCTTCTATTTCTCTGGGTAACAACTGTGAGCAAACAATGATACCTGTCAGTAGTTGATGACACAATACATTACACTGTAAAACAGTACATACATCCAGAAATCTATGCTAAAACAGAACATGTTACACCAGCAACACAGACAGTAATAGGAAACTTAGTTACACACACAGTATCCTCCCATGTTGGGACCAATTATATCTCCATATTGGCAACCTATCTGCAGATATCCTGCAAAAATAGCTTGCTAGGTGTAGCTGTAGCACACAAAACCCTGGACTGGAGTACAACTCTCCCTTGAATGGATTCCCACAAGCATTATAGAAGGTCATACTGGGCATGCTCCTACACTTAGAGAAATAGTCCATGTCTGACACCACAGTGGACCATAGATATTTGTTATCTGCAGATGCCCATGCACACACACCAAAATGTAAACTGTTTGGTCTTCACACACACACACACACACACACACACACACACACACACACACACACACACACACACACACACATTGGACAGGAAAATCCACAGCCATCTGTAGGTGGCAGATATGTAGTAAATCTCCATCTGTTTTGTGTGATACGTACACATATCTAAGGCCAACATGCTACAATAATTCAAGCATACACACACATACACATGGGGAAGAGAGACAGACAGTGAGAGAGACAGTACCATTATGAAGCCTTTCCCACCCTGTACACATCCCATAGTTCCACTCTACACTATCTGTTGATGTATGTCACCTTAGATGTACCTTTGGACATACTTTAGCTCTGTAAGCTCAATAGAGAGTGTGATAAATGCATAACTTACTAAAACAGATAGGTAGGATTTCAAATCTTGGTGCTGGCAACTATGTGTGTGTGAAGGAATTACTGTTTTACTCCATCCTCACCCAGTACACATCCCATTACCCAATATCAGAACACGTGCTGCAGTCAGTCACTGTACAAATTCCTTTTGTTAGCCCTCTGCCCTATAGGTTCTGTTGTGCTTGTGATAACTGTGTAACAGTAGAGTATGAATAACTATTTATGTAGCAATTCTAATCACACTCCTGTCAAATGGAAAGGTGTGTCTGCGTGTGTGTTTGTAGGTGAATGATTTTGAGGCCATTCCCACTCACTCCATTTCACATTGCCTTCCTTTATCACTGCTGCTGATGTCACTCACCTTTAAAGACACCTTTGGACAGCTCTCAAATATGTAAGCTTCATGGCACATCTGTAAATGCGTAAATGCTATAGTACAGTAAACTAGTTAGGTAGGAATTCTAATCGTAGTCTTGGCAAATATAAAAGTGTGTTTGTTTGTATGAGAATGCCTGTAGTTGTAGAGACATGATTTTGATTTGAGGCCATTGGCACTTGCTACACTTTCCTTTCCTGTCCTTTATCACTGCTGCTGATTGTCACTCACCTTTAAAGATACCTTTGGAAAGTTTTAAATGTGTAAGCTTAGTGGTGTGTCTGATAAATGCGTAATGCTATAGTGCAGCAAACTAGTTAGGAAGGCATTCTAATCTCAGTCCTGGCAAATGTGAAAGTGTGCTAGTTTGTGTAAGAGTGTCTGTAGTTGTACAGGCATGATTTTATGGCCATTGGCACGTACTACACTTCCCTTTCCCCTCCTTTATCACTGCTGCTGATGTCACTCACCTTTAAAGATACCTTTGGACAGTTCCTAAATATGTAAGCATCATAGCGCATCTGATAAATGTGTAATACTATAGTGTAGTTAGGTAGGGATTTGAATTTCATTTCTGTCAAGTGTGTGTCTCTGTCTGTGGTTGTGTCATTAACATTGTGATCCATATACATTGGGGGGTGGGTTTTGCTACACTTTTGTGTGGTCCACCCAGCAAACTACCAAATGTCCACTGTAGAGGGTTCAGTTTTGTGGTAGCTGTGGACACTCTTCAGTCCTATAATCTAATCTGTTTGTCATGTGATATTACTATAGAACAATATGGAGCCCAAAACAAGATATGTGACCCTTGTACAATACAATTCCACTCTCAGGAATCATAGGCAAACACACTCATCTATTCATTAATCCCTATGTCACTAAGTGGTCTGCAAACTGGCTCACAGATAGATCTCACAGTGTGAAAGCAGTGGACTCCATGTCAGACTACAAAACAGTCATAAGTGGTGTCAGACTGCCAAACAGTCATGTGTGGAATACCACAGGTTCTTGTCCTGTGTCCAGTCTTGTGTGCTGTGTGTGGCTCTGATATCCAGCCCAGCAGGAATGAACTGTGCTTAACAATGTTTGCAGACAGTTGCTAATTGGGGGGGGGGGTCTATTTACATCCCCAGATTATGTTAACATCCTTCATAAAGTTGCCACTGACACCTCCAACTGTTGTCAGAATACTGGCCTTAGTTTCAATGTCAAGAAATGTGTCCCAATTTCCTGTTGAATCAATGTGTTGTCCACAAATGACCACATCAGTGGTAGTCCAATGGAGACAGATGTCCTTATAGGAAGTCTGTGAACACAACTTGACATCAACCTCTCTTCTGACCACCACACTGCTACTGTGGACAGAAAGTCCTTCCATGTGGCACATTGTATAACTAAGGGTTTGTCATCCAGGAATGAAGCGGTCAATGTCTCCCTCTACTCCCCGCTCATTAGGCCAATCAGCGGGTCCAATGGCCCATTTGCCATGTAACTCAATAGACACCTTCAACAACTGGGTAGGCTGCAAGTGTACCTGACATGTGTGACCCTAGGCATGAAACGACTGTCTGATATGGAAGGAGCCCAAAACCTCCAAGTGTTCCCGGTCACATCTTGGCTACTTACAGGCAATCCCTGCTTGACTGACAATGCCATGTCTGCCCAGCTGTGTTACAAATGTCACAGCTAGTAAACCACAATCTGTATGCACCACATGCTATGGATACCTCAACCACATTACCACATTCAACAGAACATGCTTGGGGACAGGTCCATAACCCAGACACTGGCCACGTTATGTGATATATGTTGCATACATGTCAATCAAAGCACCTCACTGGCCCTCTTCAAGAGAAATTCAGATGAGTGGATGGTGAATATAACTGTCACCTTGGGGATCACTCAAGTGGCAGTAGTTGATAGATGGCATACTGACAAATGTTAGGTGCCATGATACCAGTGTACTCACATGCCCTACTCTTCTCATATCTCCATGGACATTAGCCTGGTACACACCTAGGGACACCTGCACCAGTGGACCTCAGTACTGACAAATGTGTCAGTGTGCATTACTGAATATAGAAGTGTTTCTGAGTTTTTAAACTTGTAGTTGAAAATACTTTGAGGGCCTTCTCACCCACTACACACCCCCATTGCTATACTTAGAAACGGCTGCTGCTGTACTGCACTGTACCAGCATAACACTGTTCTACCAATGAGTAGACAGGTGTGGTTTACTCTCTGAGTCCTGGCGTGTGTGTGTGTGTGTGTGTGTGTGTGTGTGTGTGTGTGTGTGTGTGTGTGTGTGTGTGTGTGTGTGTGTGTGTGTGCATGCATGTGTGTGCAAGTGTGTGTGAGTGTGCATATTTGTAGGAGACAGCATTCTGAGGCCTCATTCTCCAAATACACTGCACATTGCCATGCACTGAAAATGGATGGTGATGTTGCTCACCTTAGGAGAGCGATGAAGCAATCTTCACCCTGCTAGTGCTGTGACATGTACGATAAATGCATAGCACTGTAATAGCAATAATTAAATAGGCAGGCAAAGGTTTGAATCTCATTCCTGATAAATGTGTGATTGTGGGTTTGTCATAGCATTATCATGGGTATGAGTGAGTACTATATCCTGTGGGGTGCTGGGTGTAATACTTTTACACCATGGTATCCGCAGTACATGTCCCAAGGTCCACTGTATGAGGACCACTGTCACCATCGTCCATGCAGGTAACTGATGACACTCTTCATCCCAATAAGGCATGTGCTGTGTGCCAAAACTCTGTAACAGTATGGACTGAATGACGAGATAGGCAGGGCTGCTAACCGCAGGTGTGGCAAATGTGTGTATGGCTGTATCTGTGTTGGTCATTGTGTATATTTCTGAAGCTGATCGTATTTCCTGGCCATTCTCACCCAGGACATCTCCCATTGCCATACTGTGCAAGGCCAGTGGATATTGTTTACCTTAGAGGAACTGTGGAGCACACTTTGCACTACATTCTCTGTGGTGTGTGCAATAAATGCCGAGCATTTGAATAACAAGACCTAGGTAGGTAGTGGTTCTAATCTCAGCTGTGCCACGTGTGTATGTCTCTGTGTGTGAGATCAGTATTCTGAGTATGTGTATTTGAGTAACAAATGTCACCAAGGTTTACAGTTTTACACCATTGTACTCCCAGCACATGTGCTGTCCTACGTCCACATGACTGATACCTAACTCCCACCACATGCTGTGGCACAGACATCTCACAGTCGATGATTGCCAACATCTCACCCAACCGTCTATCTATGACCTCAGCATAATAACAGTGGGCATCTCCAAGATCAAGGATGTTGTCACACATAGCATGAAGAGTTGCATTTGTAACCCTGAGAATATGTCCAGTGTTAGATTTGACACATGCCTGTGCCTCTATGACAGTCCAAAACATGCGGCTGGTGACACCTGCTGTGGCACTTGTGGCAGGGCCATGATGGGCAGCAGTCCACCTGTGAGTACCCCTGTCTATCCGCATGTGTGGAATCTGCCTTTTCTTACACACTATATAGTTCTCTTAGATTAACATGACAAACATGTGTATCATACTCAGATTCCCAAGAAAAAGATGAACAGTGGTGAAGTGGAGAATACAACCAAAAGCAGCTTCAAGCAAGAACAAAATACTACTCCACACTGTCAAAAACTTTTAATAAAATGACAAAGCTTTCAGATAAAACTATCCTTCTTCAGCGTCTTACCTGTGTATACACACTATATAGTTCTCTTAGATTTACATGACAAACATGTGTATCATACTCATATTCACAGGTAGCATATGGATATGTACAATATCCCTGTAGCTGGCCTAGCAGTGGCACAGTCAGTAGTGTTTGACAGACACTCCAGTGTTTGTCATATGTGAGCTGTCCTTTCCTGGGGTGAGTTAGGGTTCTGAGCTGTGTTCTATGTCACAGCAGAGAGAGGCAGATGCTATGGCCATAGGTGCTGTTTAGCAGGACATCACTGTAGAAAGTCTTGCTCAGACAAAAATCTTTCAAAATCCTATTTCCCATTATTAGAAAACACATACTACATTCACTTATATGCTGACTTGTTTCACATAACTTTTTATTATTTCTCACTGAAGGTTACTCCACGCCTTTTGTTTCTCAATGTGGAGTACTGGTAGACAGATGTTTGAAGTAGGTGTCTGCATGCCTTTTGTAGGTAATGCTCTTGACCAGGTGATGGCCTGTGCACCAATTGGTGTTCCCCACTTGCTAATTGCATGCAGAGCAGCTGGGTCTGCGGAATAGTAGGAAATGCCTTAGAATCAGTCTGTTAGAACATGTGAGATATATTAGTTATTACATGGACAAACGTTCTACAGCTGTTACTTGTCATACATTTCACCATGGGGACTGTAGTGGGTTACAATGTACTTTTCTGGAAAAGGTCTATTTCCCAGTTTAATCAAACACTTAGAACCATTGTTATGTGAAGAATCAATTTACATTGTATCATATGATACTGTATCCCCTAAGGGGTTAACTGAGGAGTGCAATTGTAATTGCAATTAGTTAGTTCTCTCCTCTCCTGAACTTTCAATAGCTTATTACTTTAGCACTTACCCAGATGTCTTGTAGCAAGTATTTTAGCACACAAAAGTGCTAACAGCACTAAGTGTTCTATGAGGAAACAGCTCCAGTAATTATTATTAACTCATTCACTCCAGAGCAGCTCAGAAAAAGCTGCCTGCTTAATTCCACCATAGGAACAACAGTGCAGTCTGAGCTCATTCAGAAAATCCATTTGTAATACCATACAGAAAACAAATGTTCGTAACTCTTTAACTATAAGAGCTAGACTAAAAATGTAAATGTGAAAGTTGTTCAGCAGACACTGACCTTTCCAACCATGTAAATGTTGATAGTGCATATCAAAGTCATTATTAAATATTTGGCAAGGAATGTTGATATTGTGCATATTTTTTTTGCCTTTTTGGAAAAGCAAAGCACAATATCTTTGTCAATGTACCATGTATGCCCATACAATTTGTATTTAATTTGTTAGTATGAAAGTCAGCTTTAAAATGATACAGTAACCATTACTGCGTGATGCTCCTTTATGGAGATATTCACAGAAATATAATTAATATAATATTTCTCATAATTGATCAATAAAGCATAATATCTCATCACATGTAACAGACAGAGCCTACACATCAGCATAGAAGTTGTGTGTCTGAATGTCAGCTTCAAAATGATGCATAATTTGTGTGATCACCATGCCCCCTTGCAAAGATATGGCCATAATAATGAGAAGTGTTGGAAATGTATAATTTTCATAATCATACAAGACTAAAACTGTGATGTCTGTACATGTGTACAGTGCACAGACACAGTTCTTTTATCATGTTGTAAGGAGCAACAATGTCTTCAAAATGAGGTATTACTTGGCACACTGACATGCTCCCTTGCAAAGTTATTTACCAAAATATGAAGCAAATCATAATTTCCATAACCTAACTCCTAAACAAACTTTGATATCTGCACATGTGTGCAACATACAGACACAATTCTTTTACCATGTTGGAACCAGCAATACTGTCTTCAAAATGAGGTATTATTTGGCACATTTAGATGCTCCATTGCAAAGTTATTTACCAAAATATGAAAAAAAAATCATAATTTCCATAACCTAAGTTCAAAACAAACTTTGAGATCTATACATGTGTACAGCATACAGGGACAGCTCTTTTACCTTGTTGGAACCATCAATACTGTCTTTAAAATTAGGTATTACTTAGCACATTCTGATTTTCCCTTGCAAAATTATTTACCAAAATATGAACAAAATCATAGTTTCCATAACCCGAGTCCTAACAAAACTGATATCTGTACATGTGTAGAGCATTCATAAGTGGTTGTTTTACCATGTAGACACATATGATTGTAAATATACACATTCTTGGTGTAGACAACATACTGCTGAATGGGTACATGTAAAGAGAAAAAGCAAGGTAAGGACTGCCACTCCACTAATAAACCCAGGACAGGCATGGGACTTCAGTGGCAGGCAAGGCCATCTGATCTGTCTGATAGCTGTTCTGGCTACCCACTCAGACAGCTGATACCACTACAGTCTCATGACCTCCTTCAGTGTCAGCAGTCTGCCTTACCTATGCCTTTTCTCTTTACATGTGTCCATTCAGCAATGGACCTAAGGGATCAAGTTCTATATTACTAAGCCCTTCCTGTCATCTAAACTCTACACATGCCTGAAAAAAGAATAATAAAAAAAGTATTGCAGGACGGTTACTGACATATTTGATTGTACTTGGTAGCACTCTCCTGAAACAATTCTTGCTCAGCATCTTCACCAAATCCTTGCCACAATTATTTGCCAAACTCAGAAAAATATCATATTTTACACAACACAATTCATAATAGAGTTTTACTTACTATACTGGTCTTACTTGGTCATGGGTGTTTTCCATTCTTCTCACAAGCTGCATGTTACTAATCCTGCATAGCTCTCCTCACGCCATTGTGGAGGTCTGTCAAGAATAACTCAATGCCCTCCTCAGTTAGGTGAATGCCATCCCTCCTGTACAGGTGAACATCTTCTGTGGTGATGCTGTCATGGCAGACTGTAGATCCACCGACCCTGTGCATCAAGCCATGCATGAACTCATTCTGTACACATCTGGCCTTGTGCGCTGCATGTTGACTATTTGCGGTTTTCCATATCTGGCAAGGAATTATGTCAGACCGCACAAAATGACAACATGGCCACCAGGACTGCAGATGTTCAAAAATTGCTCTGATTTGAAACCGTAGCCTTCCGAGTGGTTGACTGATCACATCATTCCCTCCAATGTGCAGCACAAGGATGTCAGGCTCAGGATAGATGGAACACTTCTCTTCCAACAACTGCAGTGCTCCGCTCCAATGAATACCTCTTCTTGCAATCCAGTATACCTTCACACTGGATGTGGGGAAGCTCAAGTTGTAGTGGTTTTTAGTTACGGAGGCATGGCTGGCAGCCCAGTGAATGTAGGAATGGCCACATACCCACACTCTCACTTGTCGTTCTCCTGCTCATGAATCCATGTCAGTGTCAGAAGGTGGACGAACCTGCACAGGAAAGAAAATGCAAACAGAGTACTACTGATGTTTGACAGATGTATTGGAAGACTACATATATATGTATATCATATGCATTACCTGGTTAGCCCATCCAAATCTTCCATCCTAGCCACAAGGGCAGTATTCTTTGCATTAGGTACATAAGTGGTGATGACGCTGCAGAGATACATACCTACTACACACACACACACACACACACACACACACACACACACACACACACACACACACACACGTTTTGCATTAGCATGTTCTAATACAGGTTAGTGTGGATGCAGCAGCATTCATTATAATTCAGTCAAAATCGTACAACACTTGGATGTTACTGAGCCCTTCCTCCTACCACCTAATTTCCACCCATGACTGACAAAGTGTGGAAACATGTCCAACTACTGAGTATAAGCAGAAGTACAGTAATACAAGCAGAAATGTCAAACTTATCTGGTTTATCCATGTTAGAATTAGTCACAAAAGTAATAATTACAGTTAGCGCATCTGACCATCACTCTGGTTATAATAAGACCCATCAGTTTTCCTCAATGCAGTATGTGCATATTGTTAACAGATAATAAAATATTCTTGAAAGCTGGATACATAAACAAAAAATTATAATAACCATCGCTGAAACCTGAGCTATAGATAACCTATACTTGTTACACCGTATCTGTATAATGACCTTCAGCAGTCTGACCATGTATGCACAAGCACTTCCCTGGTACACAAATGAATTATTTCCCCTACCAATATCTTCATTACTACATGTTATACACATGTCCCTAAATGGAATATTCACCCAAATGACCCCTTCAGGAAAATGTTGAGATACGCACAATCACCAAAATTTTAAATGTATATATGTGCAAGTACATTATGTACATACATATATATCCATATTTACACATATGCACAAATATATATCAGGGGTTTAAGAAGATAGGCAGTTTATGAAGACTGAGGGGGGTTGCTTGCAAAGACTCCAAGCAGATAAAAAAACACAACCTGGCTTGTGCATTCATCAAAGTGATAACAACTTCTACTTCTGTGAATAACAGTGACAGCAGCTGAGACTTTTCCCAGAAAAGTGATGACTAACTGCTATATTGTAACTGCATGTATTGCTAACATGATAATGACCTTCCTTTCATTACTGCAAAGGTATGCATGCTGAGACACAGGTGATAATTGTTGCACATAACCTGTTGAGTAGGCATTCATTATATTACATTGTGCAGCTGTTATGTAACACAGACTCAGTATCATCAGAAAGGAGAAGACCTGAGTCATTTAGTCAAAATAGTATAACACTTAGATATTACTGAGGCCTTCCTCCCACCTAAATTCCACACATGGCTGACAAAGCCAGGAGAAATGCACAAAAAATATGGTAGCTCCATGCTGTCAGTAGTCACCTGGTGATAACCTTTATCTCACTCAGTCAGTATGATCACAAATAGAATAATACAAGCAGAAGTGATGTAACCCAATGTAATTTGCAGACTGACTTTCTATATGTCCCCAGTAACCCCTCTAGTTGTTTGCATTCTGTATGCACAGGGACTAAAATGACACAAGTTGGCCCAGCAGTCACTTCAGCAGTGAGACCATGTATGCACAAGCACTTCCCTGATACACAATGAATTATTTCCCCAAGCAACATCCTCATAATTATGTCCAGGTATACATGCACCCAAAATGAAACGTTTCCACAAACAAGCCTTCAGTAACATTTCCTAGTATGTGCAACCACCAGCATGAACACTTCACCCAAGCAACCCCTTCAGTAGAATGTTGAGTATGCATAATGTCCAAAATTAAACACTTCCCCAAACAAAATGTCTGTAACGTTTCCTAGTATGTACAACCATCAAAATGAAGCATTCACCCAAGCGAGCCCTTCAATATAATGTATGCACAGGCACCAGAATGAAAGATTTCCCCAAAACAACCATTCAGTAACATTTCCTGGTATGAGAAGCACCAAATGAAAAATTCAGAAACAAACACCTAATGTACAGGTGGGACATTGCATCACATTATCTGTTCAGTAGACATGCATCATATTCCTTGTACAAGTGTAATATAAGACAGAGTCATCTCCCATATACTCCATGTGCCTGGACTATGGGGTAGGGTTGCAAGACAGAAGCCTTTTCTTACACAGAAAAACATCCCAGACCTACATCCAATAGAAAATCTGAGTGATGACCTCAAGAGGGCTGTGTACAAGAAATGCCCTCGCAAATTTTGGACCAGCAGATGTGCATAAAGGACATTTGGTTTTCTATGGTTTCACTTGAAATAGCTGACAGAGGTGAGCAAGTGGCCTATGGAAATCAGCTTTAGATAGTCAGGAACACAACAGTATGTTAAAGTGATCTAAGGGTTTGCAGTACATTCAAACTTGAACCTTTGTCTCAACCAATACAATTCTAAAAATAAGACAAAAAACAGAATACGGTTAAAGACATTTCACACTGCCATACAAAGTCATATAATAACATCACAGTATTCTTCCCTATAAGGTCCATTACTGAGTACAATGTCCCTTTCAGCATGTACTTCACCCATGAATTATGATCAGATCGCTACTCATAAGCCTTCAGTAACATCTGCTAGTTTGTGCAACCACCAAATGAAGCATTCCCCCAAGCACCCTGTTCAATAAAATGAGCCAGAATGAAATATTACATAAGATGACCCCTTCAGTAACATTTACAGGTATGTACATGCACCAAATGAAACAATCATCAGTTTGGTTCCAAAATGGGGGTAGGGTAAATTGTCCTAGTATTGGATAAATTATTGTCAGCACTGGAAAAGATGGGACTTGAAACCAGATATCAGCATGCATATGTTGAAAATAGATCTGTAACATGATGTTCTAAAAGAATATAATAACAGCTATAAATATATATATATATATATATATATATATATATATATATATATATATATATATATATATATATATATATATATATATTGTGTTCTAAAGTCTGTATGCATACTTGTCTGCTAACCAAACATATTACTTGCTACTTCCTTGTTGTTATTATAAGCTGTAGCACTTCTAAGAATTTAATTCAAAGAAGTACTTTGGTGATTGGTTGGCACCTTGAATTCAGTTCAGTTTGAAAGTTTTTTACTTCTAAATATTTCTTCCTTTCTTCAAATTTACCCAAATTACTTCTGACTATTTCTATTCATATATGAAATATACCTATTGCAATAATTTGTCATGTGCATTTCTACCTACAATATATTCTGTAAAGTCAGGATTCAGGTCCTTCCTTGTCATATCAGTGTTTCAATATTCCTTCTTTTACCATGGCTTTGATAGTTTTACTGTTTATGTCCAATTGATAGCCATGTTTTTTGGGGTTATGTCCATGGGATCCAATATATGGATGCATGACTTGTTTTCTAGATTTTATTTGCTAATGTGTGGCATGTCTTAGTAAATGAAAAAAAAAAGTTTTAAAAATGGATGGATCTGTAGTACTGAATCATGAAGCCCTGACTATAATGCAGGATTGTGAAGCAGCTTGATAGTGAATGAGTTGGCTTTGGAGGTGTCAGTAAGCAGCAAATGCCTGCTTACCTATCTCGGAGCAGATACAGTTGAAGTCTGCAAAGATGCTAGAATGTACTGCTACTAGATATCAGGGAATATGCACCATGTGCAAGGATCAGGCATTTGCAGCAGCAAGGAGAAACTGATAAAAAAACGGAAAATTGGCTCTGTGCATTATTTTGCACTCCACAGTAAATAATATGCAAATTGAAAACTAATATCATGAAATTTAGGAATCCAGAATACTAATTTATATAATCAATTCACTACTGGAGTGTCATTAGGTCTGAACTACTCTTAGATTATAACCTTCTATAGCCATATCAACTAAGTAATGACAATAGAGAGGCAGAGCGGATCTATAGAAAGAGACTAATCAACTTGAACTGGGGCCATAAGCCTAAAGTGTCTCACCAAAGTGAGGAGAAAGCAGACCCAGTAATGGGCTGCCTCTCCCTGAGGACAGCAAATAAACCATGGTATGTCTGAGGAAAGACATTGAGTTTCAGAGGACTACAGGAACTCCAAAACAGTAAACACTATGGCCATGTTGAAGCTGTTGCCATTATTAATAATTTATGAAGCATTTTTGGGTAATAGATGCAATAAAAGTGACATAGCAAATTAATTTTATGCAAAGACACACACACACACACGTTCATACACAAGTGCAGATGCACACACATACACACACACACACGCACACACATTCAAACAAATCGATAGAGATACATACATGCATATACATGCAGGTAAAGAGATATTTTATTCAGAATGGCTATAGGAATTATTATATTCTGTTGCTTACACTGTCTGATCTGGTTCCGTTACTTGAAATTCTGTGTGCCAAATCAACACTAGGGGTGTTGAAAAATGATTAGGTAGACTAAAAATAAAAATAAAAACCAATAACAGAAAAAAAAACACAAAGTGCCCCCCCCACACACACACAAACACACACACACTTGAATGAGGAAGAAGCATTCTACACTTTGCGGCATGGCTGTCAAACTCTGCAATACATGATGTGCCAACTCAAACAATACAGAACAGCCTCTTATTTTCCTTCTTCACCCAATAATATTAATAAGAAGAAAGTATTGCTTTCCTGATGGCCCAAAAGGATGCATTCAAGTTGAAAAACAATGGCTGTTCAAGCAGAGCAATGAAGGTGGTGTCCCTTTGTATCGTTGCAGGTTTAGAAAAGATAAGTGTCATGCTTGCAAATAAAACTGCAAAAAACAAAATAGGTTCATAGATTAGTACTAAGCTAACTGCCCTTACGAGCCATTTTAAGCCTAGCCAATTATCCCTTGTGAGACTCAAACCCTGCACCTTGTGTTTGTAAGGCAAACACCTTAACCATTAGGCCACCCTCCCTACCCAAGATATTAGATTGCTAAAGGCAAGTTGTTATGAGCTCACCATAACATATCACCTAGCAAGGAAATATTCTTTGCATTTGGCCATTTCCCCAAAAGCTGTTGGTATTCTTTCACAAGTCACATCACAGTAAAGCATTCATATCTGAAAACAAACACATGAAACTGAAAAGGATTTGAAATTCACCTGTCTGATTTTGCCAGAAAACAAAACGTTCTTAGCATGTGGCCTTATATGAAGACTGCATCAGTACTCAGTCCCACAAGTCCTGTTCTTGTTCTTGTTTACATAATACCAGTCAGGCTGCTACTTAGCAAATTAAAGGATATATTCTGTCTCTCCCAAACTAGCCCTAATTAAAAATGTGAGAAAGCTAAACTATGGCATTAAAGTGTTCGCAGTTAAACATTAGAGCGGGATGAACCACTTGATTAACTTTGGCACAAACTGAAACAAAAAACTGACATAGAACTTCATGCGTATCTAGCAGATTTTGAGATGTTCAGAACGAATATTGCTGATCACATACAACTAAAATTATCCCAAAATTTGTTTCTCACAGGATAAACTTCATAATGTCACTTAAGGGAGAACGAGTTAACAGAAAATAATTTGCTGAAACATTTAAACATTAAACATTTGCTCCTGCTTGCTTTAGTACAGAAAATACTTGTCATTTACTGCATCAGTCCAGAAAAGTGCACAATGAGCACGCACTGACTGAGCAATCATAGGTTCATAGGTTGATACTAGGCTATCTGCCCTAGGGCATTTATAAGCCTAGCCAGAGTGTGTTTGGCTTTCGCCACCCTTTTAGATTAGTTGACTGTGCCTCTGTATAGTAGGTCACAGAAGATAGCCCTTTTAAGGTTAGTTTACTGTGCCTCTGTCTAGTAGGGGCACAGACGAGATCCCAGGGGTAAACCTACAATCTCCCATCCACTCGTCAAGATTTCTCTTGAAGAGGGTCATTGAAGGGCTCTGCCTAACATGGATTGGGATTTTGTTCCAGAGTGAGGGGAGCCTCTGGGATATGAATCTGTCCCTCCAGCATGTCCTATTTATTTCTGTGCTGAGGTTTAAGTTCCTGGAGCATGTAGCTCTAAGGGATTTGGATTTCCTGAGGTGGAGCATGTCCATTAATTTTGGGTTGGACATGGCTTTATACATCAGGCACAGATCGCCTCTGAGTAGGCGGTAAGCAACTGAGTAGAGCTTGAGTTTCTTTAGCCTAACTGCGTAGGGCATCTGTTTGAGTCCCTTGATCCTCTTGGTGAGGTACTTTTGGGGTCTTTCCAGTTGCTGCAGGTGTCGGGTAAGGTACATCCCAAATGAGGCATTGTACTCAATTATGGGCCTGATGAGTGATGAGTAGAGGGGCACAATGACCTCTCTTGATCTAGATGTGAACCCTTTTGTGATAAGGTGGGAGATATAGAAGGTCTTTCTAACCACTTTGGCAAAGTGATTGTCAAAGGAGAGATTGCTATCTACATGGGTCCCCAAATCCCTAATTACTTCTTCTGTACTTAATGGATTACCACCTATGTGGTAATTTGTGGGCACTTTGTTTTTCCCAAAGGGGATGACTATGCACTTTTTGGCAATTAGCTTTAGGCCATGGCTCCGGCACCAGTTATCCGTCTCTGTGAGACCCTTTTGGAGGATGCTTGTGTCAGTCAGTGAGTCGATTATGGCACCCTGTTTGCAGTCATCTGTGAACTTGGTCAGCCATAGTCCTCCCGTGTTAGCCTGTACCTCAGAGAAAAATATACCGAACAAGAGAGGTCCCAGGACTGAGCCTTGTGGGATGCCACTTGTAACTGGTTTAGAGTGTGACATGGCACCCGCAATTCTGACCATGTGGGTTCTATCCCTGAGCCAGTTTGCAACCCATCTTGTGACATAGGGGTTGATATTTAAGCTGGTGAGCTTATTTATGATGCCCGAATGGGGTATTGTGTCGAAGGCTTTTGCGAGGTCCAGGTAGGCTGTGTGGACTACCTTCCCTTCATCTATGGCCTTGGTGACTGTTTCAAAGAAGTTGACCAGGTTCAAGAGGCAAGATCTGCCCTTAAAGCCGAATTGGGTTGGATCCAGTGTTTGGAGGTTCCCAATGTCTTTGTTTATGAGTTCCATGATGATACACTCCATAGCTTTACAGACCAGGCTAGTCAGGCTTATAGGCAATAGTTTCCGGGGTCCGTTGTGGCACCACCTTTGTGGAGTGGGACCACTGTTGCTGTATGCCATTTCTTGGGTACATATCCTGTAGTAAGGCTGAGATTGAACAGTGACTTTATGTGAGGGTTCAGTTCTTCTTGGAGCTCATGTAAGACGCAGCCTGGGACATCGTCCAGTCCCATTGATGCTGTGTTTTTTGCTTTGGAGAGGGCAGCTCTCACCTGTGAATCTGTGATGTCAGGAAGGCTACACTCTGTTGGGATAGACATTTGCTCTTTTGGGGGGGAATGGGGGGAGAAGTTTGCACTGAACCTGTCTGCCAGGATGTTGGCAATGTCTGTGGGTTCAGTGTATTTTTTGTCATTTTGCACTAACTCAGAGCATATCTGGGAGTTGCCACCCAGGTTCCTGACATAACTAAAGAAGGCCTTGTGATTATCTTTAGCGTCTTGTGCAATTTTTCTTTCGAGCTGGCCTTAGATGATTTTATGAGGGATCGTAGTTTCTTGCTGGTACTGATCAGAGATGCCTTCCCTTTTTTGGGATTTTGCTCTATCATGTAGTAGCTTCCTCCTTCTGTTGTATAGCTTATTTATGGCTGGGGTCCACCAGACAGGTCTCCTACCTTTGGAGGAGTGAGTCTTGGTTTTATTTGGGATAGCACGATCCATGCATTCCTGTAGGTGTCCATAGAATGTGTTTGTAAAGGATTCTGTGGTTTGGGCCGTATTTTCCACTGGCCCGGGGGCTTTGAAGGATTCAACCTCGGTTTTGAGAAGTGTGAGGTTTGCTTTTGAGAAGTTCTTCACCGTGGTTTCCTTGGCTGGGGGTGGGGACGGGATATGGATGTCCAGTAAGATTAATTTATGGTCAGATCTTACCAACGAGGGGTATACCTCTGGTATGGAACACAGAGTCCCCATGTTGGTGATGATTAGGTCCAGTATGTTTTCCCCTCTTGGAGACTGGTGACCAGTTGTTCCATAGCATTCGAGTTTATAAATTCTAGGAACCGTTGGGCGAGGGTGTTGTGGCTTGAGTAGTGCTCCCAGTCTATGTAAGGGTAGTTGAAGTCACCCAATATAATGGTGTTTGGAGAGACCTTCATATTCTCCAGTGTTCTCCGGAAAGCTGAGTGGGGTTCCTGAGTTTGGGAGGGTGGTCTGTAGCAGGCTATAAACTGAAAGGCAGATTTGCCCACTGTTAGTTGCACATGGATGGTCTCCGATGCTTCGTGCAGTGTCACTAACCTGGAGGTGTGGGTATCTTTGACGAATATGGATACTTCCCCTCCTTTTGTGGTTCGGTCCGAGTTTTGGGGCTGAAAAGCATGGTATGAGGTATAACCTGGTAGTGCTGGGGTGCTCTCGGGAGCCTTGAATCAGGTTTCTGTTACTGCACAGATATCGATATTCTCCATACTGAGGAGAGCCTAGAGTGCATGCATCTTGAAGTTTAGACTTCTGGCGTTGAGCAGCATTACCCTTAGTTTCTTTTTCCTTGTGTTGTCTATGGAGGTGGGTTTGTCTTTTGAGCCTTGCCTAAAAAGGGCATTATGGGGGTGGCAAGAGCCTTAGCCAGTATTCAAACACCCAGGGGTAACAGGTGCAAGCCGTCCCTAGCGAAGCAACGTGGCTTGTCGAGCATGTCATCCCAGGCTGACAGACACTGGATACCCTTTGAATGACACCAATACTTTAGCCAATTGTTAAAATTGATCATTTTGTCTTTATAATGTGGCATCATTCTTGGTGAGGGTAAGATGCTACTCAAGGTCAGGGTCATACCAGCCTGGGCCACATGATCAGAGAGATCCTCTACGTCTCTTTTCATGTAGTCCAGGGAGGTACATCTCAGGTCATTCACACCAGCATGGACAATGACGGAGTCATATTTGTACTTGCTTTGGAGTGACCTGAGTGCTTGTGTTATGTGGCGGATCCTGCCACCCAACACGCAGCTTACAGTGACCTTCTCCTTGTTCAGTCTGGTGAGTGGGACGTCAGTGTGTCTGACTAAATAGAGTCACATATAACAAGTGTATTAGGTGTGTTGTTTAGCCTTAAGGGCTGTGACTGTGTGGCACACTGACTTTGTGAACTATGTGATACGTGGGAATTGTTGTGGGGTAGCGGTTGCTTGGATGTCTGCTTTGGAGGTCTCTTCTGCTTGGGCAGATTTTTATTTAGAGCCTCGAGTATGTTTTTATGTGTTTATGTGTTTGGTTTGCTGTTGCTATAGGTCTATGTGAGACTGGATTTGTGGTGTGTGTGGTTACCTTCTCCTCCTGACTGACTGCGCCAGTACTGGGTTGAGAGAGCTCAGCCTCCAGTGTGGCTATATAGTTGCATCTCTCACATATATTTGAGCTTGTTGGGAGGAGGAGAGGGTGGTCTGTGTACATAAGGCAGTTGTAACATTGCCTTAAGATTCCCAGTTTCACCAGCTAGACTGGAGAGTAAACCAGACACTGACTTTTGGACATGCCAGAATAGTAAAAGGAACTACTTTTTGACGGATCAAAAAGGACAAATAGGGAGCCAAGTACTTAAAGGGAGTAAAAGAGGCTGTATGATTTAGTTTATTAGTGCTTACTTATAAGATTACTTATACAAGCAACTGCAGGGCTTTAGAATGAAAATAGAGTGCTTACTTTAAGATTTAGAACAGTTCTATGGGAAGAAGTGAAGAGCAGACTTTGTGGAGCCGGGAATACTTTAAACCCGTTTAAGTGGCGCTGCCCGATGCTGTGCTAGGTGCAAAATCATGCAAAACCGCACAAATGCAGGTTTTAAAGCAGGGAAACTGAAAGAGATAGGAATTGACCCAAAACGGCCAATACGTTATTAGTTTCAGGACTGAGACCACTCCTCCAGGGACAGATAGGCTGCTCAAAGTTCCCCGCTCTCAGCGGTGAACAGAGAAGCTTCCTCCTATCCAGGTAAGGATATGGGCAACACAGGAAACTATACCACAGCCCGAATTCAGCAAAACCTGAAATCTGGACAAATCTAGTTCAGCAAAGGTGGGAAAAGAGAATTTTTTGGGTTTTTTTTTTTTTGTTTTTTTCAGGAAATAGCAGAAAAACACACATAAAACACTCTAAATGCTATAAACAGGCTAGCGTACTTTAGTGTGTAGCTTACAAAAGTTATACAATACAAAAATGACTTAAACTGATATAAAGCAAGTGCAAAAACTGTAAAAAGCAGAAGGTAAATGCAATTTAAACTTTTTAAAGCATAGATCAGTTAGAAATTCGCTATTTAGGTGGGAAAAGGAAGGCGGAGCAAAAAAAAAAGAAAAAAATCACTTAAATCTGGAAAAGTCTCTCTTGGGTATCTCTGTTGCCTGTATCACTCTGCAGGACACCAGGAGGAGCTGTGGGGAGTTGCATACTGGCGCCAAACCACGCAAATGCGGGTTTTAAAGCAGGGAAACTGAAAGACATAGGAATTGACCCAAAACAGCAAATAAGCTATTAGTTTCAGGGCTGAGACCACTCCTCCAGGGACATATAGGCTGCTTAAACCTCCCCACTTTCACTGGCGAATAGAGAAGCTTCTTCCTATCCAAGTAAGGATATGGGGAACACAGGAAACTATACCACAGTCTGGAATTCAGCAAAACCTGAAATCTGGACTAATCTAGTTCAGCAAAGGCGGGAAAAGAGAATATTTTTTTGTTTTGTTTTTTTCAGGAAACAGCAGAAAAACACACAGAAAACACTCTAAATGCTATAAACAGGATAGCGTACTTTAGTGTGTAGCCTACAACAGTTATACAATACAAACATGACTTAAATTGATATAAAACAAGTGCAAAAACTTTAAAAAGCAGAAGGTAAATTCAATTTAAACTTTTTAAAGCACAGATCAGTTAGAAATTCACTTTTTAGGTGGGAAAAGGCAGTGGGAGCAAAAACAAAAACAAAGGAAAAAACACAAATCTGGAAAAGCCTCTCTTGGGTCTCTCTGTTGCCTGTATCACTCTGCAGGACACCACGAGGAGCTGTGCGGAGCTGTATACTGGTGAAAAAACACGCAAATGTGGGATTTAATGCAGGGCAACTGAAAGAGATAGGTATTGACCCAAAAAGGCCATTAAGCTATTAGTTTCAGGGCTGAGACCACTCCTCCAGGGTCAGGTAGGCTGCTCAAAGCTCCCCACTCTCACTGGTGAACAGAGAAGCTTCCTCCTATCCAAGTAAGGATATGGGCAACACAGGAAACTATACCACAGTGCAGAATTCAGCAAAACCTGAAATCTGGACTAATCTAGTTCAGCAAAGCGGGAAAAGAGATTTTTTTGTTTTGTTTTTTCCAGGAAACAGCAGGAAAAACACACAGAAAACACTGTAAATGCTATAAACAGGCTAGCGCACTTTAGTGTGTAGCCTACAATAGTTATACAATACAAAAACGACTTAAATTGATATAAAACAAGTGCAAAAACTGTAAAAGGCAGAAGGCAAATGCAATTTAAACTTTTTAAAGCACAGATCAGTTAGAAGTTCCCTTTTTAGGCAGGAAAAGGCAGTCGGAGCAAAAAAACAGAGAAAAAATACTTAAATATGGAAAATTCTCTCTTGGGTCTCTCTGTTGCCTGTATCACTCTGCAGGACACCACGAGGAGCTGTGCAGAATTGTATACTGGTGCAAAACTATGCAAACGCAGGTTTTAAAGAAGGGAAACTGAAACGGATAGTAATTGGCCCAAAACGGCCAATAAGCTATTAGTTTCAGGGCTGAGACAACCTCCAGGAACAGATAGTCTGCTCAAAGCTCCCCACTCTCACTGGTGAATAGAGAAGCTTCCTCCTATCCAAGTAAGGATATGGGCAACACAGGAAACTATACCACAGTCATGAATTCAGCAAAACCTGAAATCTGGACTAATCTAGTTCAGAAAAGGCGGGAAAAGAGAATTTTTTTTTCTGGAAACAGCAGAAAAACACACAGAAAACACTGTAAATGCTATAAACATGCTAGTTCACTTTACTGTTTAGCCTGCAACAGTAATACAATACAAAAATGACTTAAATTGATATAAAAATAGTGCAAAAACTGTAAAAAGCAGAAGGTAAATGCAATTTAAATTTTTTAAAGCACAGATCAGTTAGAAATTCGCTTTTTAGGCAGGAAAAGGCAGTTGGAGAAAAAAAACAGAGAAAAAATACTTAAATCCAGAAAAGTCTCTCTTGGGTCTCTCTGTTGCCTGTATCACTCTGCAGGACACCATGAAGAGCTGTGCAGAGTTGTATACTGGCGCAAAACCACACAAATGTGGGTTTTAAAGCAGGGAACCTGAAAGAGATAGGAATTGACCCAAAACGGCCAATAAGCTATTAGTTTCAGGGCTGACACCACTCCTCCAGGGACAAATAGGCTGCTCAAAGCTCCCCACTTTCACTGGTGAACAGAGAAGCTTCCTCCTATCCAAGTAAGGATATGAGCAACACAGGAAACTATACCACAGTCCGGAATTCAGCAAAACCTGAAATCCAGACTAATCTAGTTCAGCAAAGGCAGGAAACGGGAATTTTTTTTTTCAGGAAACAGTAGAAAAACACAGAGAAAACACTGTAAATGCTATAAACAGGCTTGCGCACTTTAGTGTGTAGCCTACAACAGTTATACAATGCAAAAATTACTTATATTGATATAAAACAAGTGCAAAAACTATAAAAAGCAGAAGGCAAATGCAATTTAAACTTTTTAAAGCACAGATCAGTTAGAAATTCGCTTTTTAGGCAGGAAAAGGCAGTCGGAGCAAAAAAACAGAAAAAATACTTAAATCTGGAAAAGTCTCTCTTGGGTCTCTCTGTTGCCTGTATCACTCTGCAGGACACCACGAGGAGCTGTGCGGAGTTGTATACTGGTGCAAAACAATGCAAATGCAGGTTTTAAAGCAGGGAAACTGAAAGAGATAGGAATTGACCCAAAACAGCCAATAAACTATTAGTTTCAGGGCTGAGACCACTCCTCCAGGGACAGATAGGCTGCTCAAAGCTCCCCACTTTCACTGGTTAACAGAGAAGCTTCTTCCTATCCAAGTAAGGATATAGGGAACACAGGAAACTGTACCACAGTCTGGAATTCAGCAAAACCTGAAATCTGGACTAATCTAGTTCAGAAAAGGCGGGAAAAGAGAATATCATTTTGTTTGGGTTTTTTTTTTTGTTTTTTTCTAGGAAACAACAGAAAAACACACAGAAAACACTGCAAATGCTATAAGCAGGCTAGCGCACTTTAGTGCGTAGCCTGCAACAGTAATACAATACAAAAATTACTTAAATTGATATAAAACAAGTGTAAAAACTGTAAAAATAAGAAGGCAAATGCAATTTAAACTTTTTAAAGCACAGATCAGTTAGAAATTCACTTTTTAGGCAGGAAAAGGCAGTCGGAGCAACAAAACAGAGAAAAAATACTTAAATCTGTAAAGTCTCTCTTGGTTCTCTCTGTTGCCTGTATCACTCTGCAGGACACCACGAGGAGCTGTGCAGAGTTGTATACTGGTGCAAAACCTCGCAAATGCGGGTTTTAAAGCAGGGCAACTGAAAGAGATAGGAATTGACAGAAAACGGCCAATAAGCTATTAGTTTCAAGGCTGAGACCACTCCTCCAGGGACAGATAGGCTGCTCAAGCTCCCACTCTCACTGGTGAACAGAGAAGCTTCCTCCTGTCCAAGTAAGGATATGGGCAACACAGGAAACTATACCACAGTCTGGAATTCAGCAAAACCTGAAATCTGGAGTAATCTAGTTCAGCAAAGGTCGGAAAAGAGAATTTATTTTTGTGTTTTTCAGGAAACAGCAAAAAAACACACAGAAAACACTGTAAGTGCTATAAACAGGCTAGCACACTTTAGTGTGTTGCCTACAACAGTTATACAATACAACAATGACTTAAAATGATATAAAAATAGTGCAAAAACTGTAAAAAGCAGAAGGCAAATGCAATTTAAACTTTTTAAAGCACAGATCAGTTAGAAATTCGCTTTTTAAGCAGGAAAAGGCAGTCGGAGCAAAAAAAAGAGAAAAAAATACTTAAATCTGGAAAAGTCTCTCTTGGGTCTCTCTGTTGCCTGTATCACTCTGCAGGACACCATGAGGAGCTGTGCAGAGTTGTATACTGGCGCAAAACTGTACAAATGCGGGTTTTAAAGCAGGGAAACTGAAAGAGATAGGAATTGACCCAAAACGGCCAAAAGGCTACTAGTTTCAGGGCTGAAACAACTCATCCAGGGACAGATAGGCTGCTCAAAGCTCCCCACTCTCACTGGTGAATAGAGAAGCTTCCTCCCATCCAAGTAAGGATATGGGCAACACAGGAAAATATACCACATTCCGGAATTCAGCAAAACCTGAAATCTGGAGTAATCTAGTTAAGCAAAGGTTGGAAAAGAGAATTTTTTTTTTTGTGTGAAAAGAGAATATATATATTTTTTTTTTTGTGTTTTTCAGGAAACAGCTGAAAACCACACAGAAAACACTGTAAATGCTATAAACAGGCTAGCACACTTAAGTGTGTAGCCTACAACAGTTATACAATACAAAAATGAGTTAAATTTATATAAAACAAGTGCAAAAACTATAAAAAGCAAATGGCAAATGCAATTTAAACTTTTTAAAGCACAGATCAGTTAGAAATTCACTCTTTAGGCAGGAAAAGGCAGTTGGAGCAAAAAAAAAAGAGAAAAAAATACCTAAATCTGGAAAAGTCTCTCTTGGGTCTCTCTGTTGTCTGTATCACTCTGGAGGACACCACGAGGAGCTGTGCAGAGTTGTATACTGGGGCAAAACCATGCAAATGATGGTTTTAAAGCAGGGAAACTGAAAGAGATCGGAATTGACCCAAAATGGCCAATAAGCTACTAGTTTCAGGGCAGAGACCACTCCTCCAGGGACAGATAGGCTGCTCAAAGCTCCCCACTCTCACTGGTGAACAGAGAATCTTCCTCCTATCCAAGTAAGGATATGGGCAACACAGGAAACTATACCACAGTCCACAATTCAGCAAAACCTGAAATCTGGACTAATCTAGTTGAGCAAAGGTGGGTAAAGAGAATTTTTTTTTTGTTTGTTTCAGGAAACAGCAGAAAAACACACAGAAAACACTGTAAATACTATAAGCAGGCTAGCGTACTTTAGTGTGTAGCCTACAACAGTTATACAATACAAAAATGCCTTAAATTGATGTAAAACAAGTGCAAAAACTGTAAAAAGCAGAGGGTAAATGCAATTTATACTTTTTAAAGCACAGATCAGTTAGAAATTCACTTTTTAGGTGGGAAAAGGCAGTCGGAGCAAAAAAAAAACTGAGAAAACAACACTTAAATCTGGAAAAGTCTCTCTTGGGTCTCTCTGTTGCCTGTATCACTCTGCAGGACACCACGAGGAGCTGTGCAGAGTTCTATTACTGGTGCAAAACTATGCAAATGCGGGTTTTAAAGCAAGAAAACTGAAAGAGGTAGAAATTGACCCAAAACGGCCAAAAGGCTACTAGTTTCAGGGCTGAGACCACTCCTCCAGGGACAGATAGGCTACTCAAAGCTCCCCACTCTCACTGGTGAACAGAGAATCTTCCGCCTATCCAAGTAAGGATATGGGCAACACAGGAAACTATACCACAGTCTGGAATTCAGCAAAACCTGAAATCAGGAGTAATCTAGTTCAGCAAAGGCATGAAAAGAGAATATGTATATATTATTTTGTGTTTTTCAGGAAACAGCAGAAAAACACACAGAAAACACTGTAAATGCTATAAACAGGCTAACACACTTTAGTGTGTAGCCTACAACAGTTATACAATACAAAAACGACTTAAATTGATATAAAACAAGTGCAAAAACTGTAAAAAGCAGAAGGCAAATGCAATTTAAACTTTTTAAAGCACAGATCAATTAGAAATTCACTTTTTAGGCAGGAAAAGGAAGTCGGAGCAAAAAAAACAGAGAAAAAATACTTAAATCTGGAAAAGTCTCTCTTGGGTCTCTCTGTTGCCTGTATCACTCTGCAGGACACCACGAGGAGCTGTGCGGAATTGTATACTGGTGCAAAACTATGCACATGCAGGTTTTAAAGAAGGGAAACTGAAAGAGATAGGAATTGGCCCAAAATGGCCAATAAGCTATTAGTTTCAGGGCTGAGACCACCTCCAGGGACAGATAGTCTGCTCAAAGCTCCCCACTCTCACTGGTGAACAGAGAAGCTTCCTCCTATCCAAGTAAGGATATGGGCAACACAGGAAACTATACCACAGTCATGAATTCAGCAAAACCTGAAATCTGGACTAATCTAGTTCAGCAAAGGCGGGAAAAGAGAATTTTTTTTTTTCTGGAAACAGCAGAAAAACACACAGAAAACACTATAAATGCTATAAACAGGCTTGCGCACTTTAGTCTGTAGCCTACAACAGTTATACAATGCAAAAATGACTTATATTGATATAAAACAAGTGCAAAAACTATAAAAAGCAGAAGGCAAATGCAATTTAAACTTTTTAAAGCACAGATCAGTTAGAAATTCACTTTTTAGGCAGGAAAAGGCAGTCGGAGCAAAAAAACAGAGAAATAATACTTAAATCTGGAAAAGTCTCTCTTGGGTCTCTCTGTTGCCTGTATCACTCTGCATGACACCACGAGGAGCTGTGCGGAGTTGTATACTGGTGCAAAACAATGTAAATGCGGGTTTTAAAGCAGGGAAACTGAAAGAGATAGGAATTGACCCAAAACAGCCAATAAACTATTAGTTTCAGGGCTGAGACCACTCCTCCAGGGACAGATAGGCTGCTCAAAGCTCCCCACTTTCACTGGTTAACAGAGAAGCTTCTTCCTATCCAAGTAAGGATATAGGGAACACAGGAAACTGTACCACAGTCTGGAATTCAGCAAAACCTGAAATCTGGACTAATCTAGTTCAGAAAAGGCAGGAAAAGAGAATATCATTTTGTTTGGGTTTTTTTGTTTTTGTTTTTTTCTAGGAAACAACAGAAAAACACACAGAAAACACTGCAAATGCTATAAGCAGGCTAGCGCACTTTAGTGCGTAGCCTGCAACAGTAATACAATACAAAAATTACTTAAATTGATATAAAACAAGTGTAAAAACTGTAAAAATAAGAAGGCAAATGCAATTTAAACTTTTTAAAGCACAGATCAGTTAGAAATTCACTTTTTAGGCAGGAAAAGGCAGTCGGAGCAACAAAACAGAGAAAAAATACTTAAATCTGTAAAGTCTCTCTTGGTTCTCTCTGTTGCCTGTATCACTCTGCAGGACACCACGAGGAGCTGTGCAGAGTTGTATACTGGTGCAAAACCTCGCAAATGCGGGTTTTAAAGCAGGGCAACTGAAAGAGATAGGAATTGACAGAAAACGGCCAATAAGCTATTAGTTTCAAGGCTGAGACCACTCCTCCAGGGACAGATAGGCTGCTCAAGCTCCCACTCTCACTGGTGAACAGAGAAGCTTCCTCCTGTCCAAGTAAGGATATGGGCAACACAGGAAACTATACCACAGTCTGGAATTCAGCAAAACCTGAAATCTGGAGTAATCTAGTTCAGCAAAGGTCGGAAAAGAGAATTTATTTTTGTGTTTTTCAGGAAACAGCAAAAAAACACACAGAAAACACTGTAAGTGCTATAAACAGGCTAGCACACTTTAGTGTGTTGCCTACAACAGTTATACAATACAACAATGACTTAAAATGATATAAAAATAGTGCAAAAACTGTAAAAAGCAGAAGGCAAATGCAATTTAAACTTTTTAAAGCACAGATCAGTTAGAAATTCGCTTTTTAAGCAGGAAAAGGCAGTCGGAGCAAAAAAAAGAGAAAAAAATACTTAAATCTGGAAAAGTCTCTCTTGGGTCTCTCTGTTGCCTGTATCACTCTGCAGGACACCATGAGGAGCTGTGCAGAGTTGTATACTGGCGCAAAACTGTACAAATGCGGGTTTTAAAGCAGGGAAACTGAAAGAGATAGGAATTGACCCAAAACGGCCAAAAGGCTACTAGTTTCAGGGCTGAAACAACTCATCCAGGGACAGATAGGCTGCTCAAAGCTCCCCACTCTCACTGGTGAACAGAGAAGCTTCCTCCCATCCAAGTAAGGATATGGGCAACACAGGAAACTATACCACATTCCGGAATTCAGCAAAACCTGAAATCCGGAGTAATCTAGTTAAGCAAAGGTTGGAAAAGAGAATTTTTTTTGTGTGTGAAAAGAGAATATATATTTTTTTTTGTGTTTTTCAGGAAACAGCTGAAAAACACACAGAAAACACTGTAAATGCTATAAACAGGCTAGCACACTTAAGTGTGTAGCCTACAACAGTTATACAATACAAAAATGAGTTAAATTTATATAAAACAAGTGCAAAAACTATAAAAAGCAAATGGCAAATGCAATTTAAACTTTTTAAAGCACAGATCAGTTAGAAATTCACTCTTTAGGCAGGAAAAGGCAGTTGGAGCAAAAAAAAAAGAGAAAAAAATACCTAAATCTGGAAAAGTCTCTCTTGGGTCTCTCCGTTGTCTGTATCACTCTGGAGGACACCACGAGGAGCTGTGCAGAGTTGTATACTGGGGCAAAACCATGCAAATGATGGTTTTAAAGCAGGGAAACTGAAAGAGATCGGAATTGACCCAAAATGGCCAATAAGCTACTAGTTTCAGGGCAGAGACCACTCCTCCAGGGACAGATAGGCTGCTCAAAGCTCCCCACTCTCACTGGTGAACAGAGAATCTTCCTCCTATCCAAGTAAGGATATGGGCAACACAGGAAACTATACCACAGTCCAGAATTCAGCAAAACCTGAAATCTGGACTAATCTAGTTGAGCAAAGGTGGGTAAAGAGAATTTTTTTTTTTGTTTGTTTCAGGAAACAGCAGAAAAACACACAGAAAACACTGTAAATACTATAAGCAGGCTAGCGTACTTTAGTGTGTAGCCTACAACAGTTATACAATACAAAAATGCCTTAAATTGATGTAAAACAAGTGCAAAAACTGTAAAAAGCAGAGGGTAAATGCAATTTATACTTTTTAAAGCACAGATCAGTTAGAAATTCACTTTTTAGGTGGGAAAAGGCAGTCGGAGCAAAAAAAAACTGAGAAAACAACACTTAAATCTGGAAAAGTCTCTCTTGGGTCTCTCTGTTGCCTGTATCACTCTGCAGGACACCACGAGGAGCTGTGCAGAGTTCTATTACTGGTGCAAAACTATGCAAATGCGGGTTTTAAAGCAAGAAAACTGAAAGAGGTAGAAATTGACCCAAAACGGCCAAAAGGCTACTAGTTTCAGGGCTGAGACCACTCCTCCAGGGACAGATAGGCTACTCAAAGCTCCCCACTCTCACTGGTGAACAGAGAATCTTCCGCCTATCCAAGTAAGGATATGGGCAACACAGGAAACTATACCACAGTCTGGAATTCAGCAAAACCTGAAATCAGGAGTAATCTAGTTCAGCAAAGGCATGAAAAGAGAATATGTATATATTATTTTGTGTTTTTCAGGAAACAGCAGAAAAACACACAGAAAACACTGTAAATGCTATAAACAGGCTAACGCACTTTAGTGTGTAGCCTGCAACAGTTATACAATACAAAAACGACTTAAATTGATATAAAACAAGTGCAAAAACTGTAAAAAGCAGAAGGCAAATGCAATTTAAACTTTTTAAAGCACAGATCAATTAGAAATTCACTTTTTTGGCAGGAAAAGGAAGTCGGAGCAAAAAAAACAGAGAAAAAATACTTAAATCTGGAAAAGTCTCTCTTGGGTCTCTCTGTTGCCTGTATCACTCTGCAGGACACCACGAGGAGCTGTGCGGAATTGTATACTGGTGCAAAACTATGCACATGCAGGTTTTAAAGAAGGGAAACTGAAAGAGATAGGAATTGGCCCAAAATGGCCAATAAGCTATTAGTTTCAGGGCTGAGACCACCTCCAGGGACAGATAGTCTGCTCAAAGCTCCCCACTCTCACTGGTGAACAGAGAAGCTTCCTCCTATCCAAGTAAGGATATGGGCAACACAGGAAACTATACCACAGTCATGAATTCAGCAAAACCTGAAATCTGGACTAATCTAGTTCAGCAAAGGCGGGAAAAGAGAATTTTTTTTTTTCTGGAAACAGCAGAAAAACACACAGAAAACACTATAAATGCTATAAACAGGCTTGCGCACTTTAGTCTGTAGCCTACAACAGTTATACAATGCAAAAATGACTTATACTGATATAAAACAAGTGCAAAAACTATAAAAAGCAGAAGGCAAATGCAATTTAAACTTTTTAAAGCACAGATCAGTTAGAAATTCACTTTTTAGGCAGGAAAAGGCAGTCGGAGCAAAAAAACAGAGAAATAATACTTAAATCTGGAAAAGTCTCTCTTGGGTCTCTCTGTTGCCTGTATCACTCTGCATGACACCACGAGGAGCTGTGCGGAGTTGTATACTGGTGCAAAACAATGTAAATGCGGGTTTTAAAGCAGGGAAACTGAAAGAGATAGGAATTGACCCAAAACAGCCAATAAACTATTAGTTTCAGGGCTGAGACCACTCCTCCAGGGACAGATAGGCTGCTCAAAGCTCCCCACTTTCACTGGTTAACAGAGAAGCTTCTTCCTATCCAAGTAAGGATATAGGGAACACAGGAAACTGTACCACAGTCCGGAATTCAGCAAAACCTGAAATCTGGACTAATCTAGTTCAGAAAAGGCAGGAAAAGAGAATATCATTTTGTTTTTTTTTTTTTGTTTTTTTCTAGGAAACAGAAAAACACACAGAAAACACTGTAAATGCTATAAGCAGGCTAGCACACTTTAGTGTGTAGCCTGCAACAGTAATACAATACAAAAATGACTTAAATTGATATAAAACAAGTGTAAAAACTGTAAAAATAAGAAGGCAAATGCAATTTAAACTTTTTAAAGCACAGATCAGTTAGAAATTCACTTTTTAGGCAGGAAAAGGAAGTCGGAGCAAAAAAACAGAGAAAAAATACTTAAATCTAAAAAGTCTCTCTTGGGTCTCTCTGTTGCCTGTATCACTCTGCAGGACACCATGAGGAGCTGTGCGGAGTTGTATACTGGTGCAATACCTCGCAAATGTGGGTTTTAAAGCAGGGAAACTGAAAGAGATAGGAATTGACCCAAAATGGCCAATAAGCTATTAGATTCAGGGCTGAGACCCCTCCTCCAGGGACAGATAGGCTGCTCAAAGCTCCCCACTCTCACTGGTGAACAAAGAAGCTTCCTCCTATCCAAGTAAGGATATGAGCAACACAGGAAACTATACCACAGTCCGGAATTCAGCAAAACCTGAAATCCGGACTAATCTAGTTCAGCAAAGGCGGGAAAAGAGAATTTTTTTTTTGAGAAACAGCAGAAAAACACACAGAAAACACTGTAAGCGCTATAAATAGGCTAGCACACTTTAGTGTGTAGCCTACAACAGTTATACAATACAACAATGACTTAAATTGATATAAAAATAGTGCAAAAACTGTAAAAAGCAGAAGGCAAATGCAATTTAAACTTTTTAAAGCACAGATCAGTTAGAAATTCGCTTTTTAGGCAGGAAAAGGCAGTCGGAGCAAAAAAACAGAGAGAAAAAAATACTTAAATCTGGAAAAGTCTCTCTTGGGTCTCTATGTTGCCTGTATCACTCTGCAGGACACCACGAGGAGTTGTGCAGAGTTGTATACTGGCGCAAAACCATGCAAATGCTGGTTTTAAAGCAGGGAAACTGAAAGAGATCGGAATTGACCCAAAATGGCCAATAAGCTACTAGTTCTAGAGCAGAGACCACTCCTCCAGGAACAGATAGGCTGCTCAAAGTTCCCCACTCTCACTGGTGAACAGAGAAGCTTCCTCCTATCCAAGTAAGGATATGGGCAACACAGGAAACTATACCACAGTCCAGAATTCAGCAAAACCTGAAATCTGGACTAATCTAGTTGAGCAAAGGCGGGAAAAGAGAATATTTTTTTTTGTTTGTTTCAGGAAACAGCAGAAAAACACACAGAAAATACTGTAAATACTATAAGCAGGCTAGAGTACTTTAGTGTGTAGCCTACAACAGTTATGCAATACAAAAATGCCTTAAATTGATGTAACACAAGTGCAAAAATTGTAAAAAGCAGAAGGTAAATGCAATTTATACTTTTTAAAGCACAGATCAGTTAGAAATTCACTTTTAGGCGGGAAAAGGCAGTCGGAGCAAAAAAAAAAAACTGAGAAAAAAAACACTTAAATCTGGAAAAGTCTCTCTTGTTTCTCTCTGTTGCCTGTATCACTCTGCAGGACACCACAAGGAGCTGTGCGGAGTTGTATACTGGTGCAAAACCATGCAAATACGGGTTTTAAAGTAGGGAAACTGAAAGAGATAGGAATTGATCCATAATGGCCAATAAGCAATTAGTTTCAGGGCTGAGACCACTCCTCCAGGGACAGATAGGCTGCTCAAAGCTCCCCACTCTCACTGGTGAACAGAGAAGCTTCCTCCTATCCAAGTAAGGATATGGGCAACACAAGAAACTATACCACAATCTTGAATTCAGCAAAACCTGAAATCTGGACTAATCTAGTTCAGCAAAGTTCGGAAAAGAGAAATTTTTTTTTGTGTTTTTCAGGAAACAGCAGAAAAACACACAGAAAACACTCTAAATGCTATAAACAGGTTAGCATACTTTAGTGTGTAGCCTACAACAGTTATACAATACAAAAATGACTTAAATTGATACAAAAATGACTAAAATTGATGTAAAACAAGTGCAAAAATTGTGAAAAGCAGAAGGTAAATGCAATTTATACTTTTTAAAGCACAGATCAGTTAGAAATTCACTTTTTAGGCGGGAAAAAGCAGTCGGAGCAAAAAAAAACAGAGAAAAAAACACTTAAATCTGGAAAAGTCTCTCTTGGGTCTCTGTGTTGCTTGTATCACTCTGCAGGACACCACGAGATGCTGTGCAGAGTTCTATACTGGCGGAAAACTATGCAAATGCGGGTTTTAAAGCAGGGAAACTGAATGAGATAGGAATTGACCCAAAACAGCCAATAAGCTATTAGTTTTAGGGCTGAGACCAATAATCCAGGGACAGATAGGCTGCTCAAAGCTCCCCACTTTCACTGGTGAACAGAGAAGCTTCCTCCTATCCAAGTAAGTATATGGGCAACACAGGAAACTATACCACAGTCCGGAATTCAACAAAACCTGAAATCTGGAGTAATCTAGTTCAGCAAAGGCATGAAAAGAGAATATATATATTTTTTTTGTGTTTTTCAGGAAACAGCAGAAAAACAAACAGAAAGCACTCTAAATGCTATAAACAGGCTAGCGTACTTTAGTGTGTAGCCTACAACAGTTATACAATACAAAAATGACTTAAATTGATATAAAACAAGTGCAAAAACTGTAAAAAGCAGAAGGTAAATGCAATTTAAACTTTTTAAAGGACAGATCAGTTAGAAATTCACTTTTTAGGTGGGAAAAGGTAGTCAGAGCAAAAAAAAGCAGAGAAAAAAACACTTAAATCTGGAAAAGTCTCTCTTGGTTCTCTCTGGTGCCTGTATCACTCTGCAGGACACCACAAGGAGCTCTGCGGAGTTGTGTACTGGTGCAAGACCACGCAAATGCGGGTTTTAAAGTAGGGAAACTGAAAGAGATAGGAATTTATCCAAAATGGCCAATAAGCAATTAGTTTCAGGGCTGAGACCACTCCTCCAGAGAAAGATAGGCTGCTCAAACCTCCCCACTCTCTCTGGTAAACAAACATATCCAATGTGATTTGAGGTGGCTTTTGAGTTTGTATTTAAATATCCTTGGTAAAGACTCTAGGGTAAGGTCAGCTGGTAGTGATTTCCAGTTTTTACCGATAGAGTTGGCGAAGAGGGAGTCGCCTACAACATGGTTGGATTTGATTGTAAGTACTAGGAGTTTGGTGGATGAGCAGAGTGTTCGATTGTTGCTGTAGGGGCAGATTATGTTTCTTAGAGCTGGAGTAGTGTCCGGATGGTGGAGCATTTTATGGACAACTTTGATCTGGTTGAGCTGTAGGAGGTGGGGTAGTTCCAGCCAGCCCAGGAGATTCAAGTTCCAGCAGTGGTGGGTACTGTATGGTGTGCCAGTTGCAAATCTGGCAATGTGGTTGTAACATGATGACAATTTATTAAGATCGGTTTTGCTCAGGTGGGAGAAGAGAGGGGAGGCATAAAGAAGGGTAGATAAAAGATGGGAGTGAGCGATTGCAATTCTAGCCTGTGGGGTGAGGAATGATTTGATCCTATAGAGACTACTGAATTTTTTATTGATAGTTTTTATAGTTTGATTGATGTGAACATCAAACCTGAGGTTGTTGTTGATCGTGACACCCAACAGTTTAGTTTGGGTTGCTGGGGAGATGATAGTACCATTATTAGCTGTTATGTTGAACAGTGGCGAGGTGGTCCTATACGTTGGGGTGAAGAGAAGTAACTTAGTTTTGTTGGGATTTAGTATTAGACATTGGTTTAATAGCCATTTTTCAACCTTGTTGAAGGTGCTTTGGGTTATTGTGGTAAGATTTGCTGGGGTGGTGGCAGAGCAGATCAAGGTCGAATCATCTGCATATTGAATGCAGGTAACCTCTGGAATGACTATGCTAAGTTCATTTATAAAGCTGAAGAAAAGAAGAGGACCTAGTATTGACCCCTGGTGGACTCCAAGTCTGATGGGGAGGTGTGAGGAGAGTTTACCCTGCCACAGTACTGCCTGTTGCCTGCCTTGTAGGTAGGAATCAGACCATTGGAGGGCCTGTTTGTTTAAGTTGTAGGCCTCCAAGCTGTTCAATAGAATTTTGTGATCCACCATGTCAAAGGCCTTGGATAGGTCTAGGAAGAGAGCAGAGGTCAGTACCTTATTGTTACGGTTGTGGTTTATAGTGTTTGTGAAAGAGAGGAAGGCTGTTGTGGTGCTGTGATTAGGCCTAAAGCCATGTTGCGAGTTGGATAGTAGTTTGTTCTGTGTGAGATATTTCATGAGTTGAATATGAACACACTTCTCCATGATCTTAGCTAGTGGTGACAAAATAGCTATGGGCCTGTAGTTAGACAGTTCAGTGGAACTGCCCCCCTTGTGAACAGGTATGATGTGAGATTTTCCATATGTTGGGGGGGTGATGGCTTCTGATATGGTTTGGTTGATAAGGACAGAGATGGGGTATGCAATTGCATCTGCAGCCTTTTGTAAGTAGTCAGCTGGGAGGAGGTCTGCAGCCAGGGTGGTGGGTCTTAGTTTCCTAAGTAGGGTCGTAATGAGTTGAGTGGAGACTGGTTGGAGACTGAAGGGAGTTATGGCTTTGGAATTGGTTATGTTTGGATTAGAACCAGTGGGTGTGAGTTGGCTTGCTAAAGTTTGGATGATTTCAGTGAAGAAGGTGTTAAAGGAGTTGGCAATGTCTTCTGGGGGGTTTTGATTAGTGGCAGAGAAGTGTGGGGTGGTGGTTTGTCCTAGGTTGAGGAGTCGGTTTATTCCTGTTGAGAATTTCTGAGGTTTATATTTGTGTAATTGTTGTAGGCGGTAGTAGTAGCTCTTTTTATCTATAGTTATGGATTTTTTCTCATCATTTCTTAGTTGCCTAAATAAGAGTTGGTCAGGTTGGGTTTTAGTTGTCCGATAGGTGGCCCATGCTTTATTTCTTAATAGAATTTTGGTCCTAGTATCTTTAGTGAGCCAAGGTGCAGCATTGACCTTGGTTCTACTAGTCCAACTAAGGGCATGAAGGTCGAGAATAGCCAGGAATTTGGCATTGAAGTAAGTGACAGCTTCATCTAGGGGCAGGATTTTTAGGGCAGACCAGTTGCATGCCTTTAGTTCATTGTTAAATCTTTGGAGATCAAAGTTTTTGTTGCTTCTTATAGTTCTATAGGTGGGTTGGTGACAGTAGTTAATCTTAAGCTTGAGTATATATGTGAGGCAGTGATCACTTAGATCATCTGGTAAGGTGTCTGCCATATAGAGATGTGGGGAGTTGTTGATGAGTATCCAATCCAGGGTACTGGCTTTGTTTTGTGATTTACCTAGTGGGTGAGGTTATGGTTTGGGTAAATCCATGGAGGTTTACTTGGGTTGTCAGGGATTGAGAGGAACAGGCATTCCAGTCAATGTTGAAGTCCACGACGATTATGGTTTCCTGTGGCTGGTTGTTATTGAGCCAGGTTAGGAACTCCTCAAGGGTGTCTGTGTTCTTCCCTGGGGGAATGTAGACACAGACAATGTTTATGATTTCTGGTTGTTAATATGTAGCTTTGTGATAATAGTTTTGGCATTATTGAATGGGGGGGGGGGTTGTAGGGTGTCTATGGTGATAGATAAGGTGGACTTATAAAGTATTGCTACCTCTCCACCCGTTTTTTGGGTATGATCAAGTCTATACATGTTGTACCCAGGCGGCAGGACTTCATTGTCCTTAGTGGCAGGTTTTAGCCATGTTTCTGTGAGGCAGAGTATATCAGGTGAATATACTGCCAGGAGGGTATGTAAGTGCTGGATTTTGTTATTAATGCTCCCTGATGTTTAGATGGCAGGCCAGCAAAGAGTCTGGGGGTCTATGTGAAGGGTCTATATTGGTCGGGGAATTGATGGAGAGGTTAGGGGCAGTAGTACGGTTGGACCAGGGTTTGGATGGATGTCACCATCCATGGTGAGGTTATTTTTTATCCTAGTTATGAGTTTCCAGATCCTGTGTAGAGTACAATAATAGTACCTTGGTTTGGGGTAGATGTATTTAGGCCTGATAGGGACATAATTGGATAGGGTTGGTGAGTTAAGAATATGGGAAGGGAGAAGTTGAGGGTTATTGTGTGTAAGTGAAGGAGTTGAGGTTCAGAATCTAGGGTAGTGAAAGCTAAGGTATCCTGTGTTCTCATAGGAGGCGAGTAGATATGGGATGAGTAGCAGGGAAGGCAGAAAGGTTAGCAATAAAAGTGTGGAGATAGACATAGTAGTTAGGTTGAGATTTGGTACTAGTATGGGAGTAGTGGAGGGGAGGGGGACAAGTGGTGGCAGGTGGGGTTGGTTGAGGTTGTAGTATTGGTTGCTGTTGATTGGTTGTAGAGAAGTTGGGTGTGGCTAGATAGATATAAATTAAGCAATAGTATTTGCGGGTGAGATTTGGGGGCAGGGTGGGGCATGAAGCCAGCCCGAGCGAAGTGAGGGTAAGTGGAGCAGGGCTTAACCAGTTTTCTAATTTGCCAGTGATTGGAGGTTGCAAGGTAGGTGTACTATTACTTCCAATAGGCCTTTTAGGCAAGTTTTAAATTTGCTTTAATTTACTGTTTGGAGGAGGGTCATCTGTGAGGTAGTCACTAGATGAACTTAAAACACTAGCGTCTGAGGGTTTTTTATTTTTATGGTTAAGGTTAGCTATATTGCAGCAGTTTTCTAATGGGGCTTTTTGAGGGTATTTCCAGTGCTGAACCCAGCTACAGTTCACTTAAAAAAACATCCATTAAGAGTTAGGGTTATTAACCTTATAGTTTTTCAGTGCAGGGCTGGGAGGTCCGCTTTCTGCGTGCATCACTACATATGCTGTTAAGTTCCTTATACTTAGGGAGCTTGTTAGGAGCTGTTACCAGGGGAGCGACCTGTGGGGATAGATTTGTAAAATTTACCAGCAAGCAGCAGTGTTTCAAGTACACAGTTTCCATTCCTGTAAATAGTTAGCGTCCCCCTGTATATATATATTCACATCTCAGTAGACAGTTCTAATGTTAAAACATATTGCCATACAGCATGCACACCTATATATCTACAAATACGTTCTACCACAATTTGTTAACAGGAATTATATGCAGACTGTAGGTATTCCAGGTTTCATTATGCTATGCTGCGACCTGTGAACTGTAATTATCCAGTGTAATCTCGTATAACAGCGTGGAGGTTTAAATAGTAGAGCACAATTCAAACACTGTCATTATCTTTTCACTGGTCTGTAGCAGACTTATTTTAACAAATACAGAGCCATGAGATAGTTTAAACAGTTGAGTACAAGCCAGAAACACTTTTGATGTCTTACACTAGTCTGTACCACTCTTATTTTATCAAATTAAGTATACTTGTAGTACAGACATTCGTATATCCTGTAAGTATTCAACTAAGGCAAAGCTCTATCCATTACTCTAACACTGTTTTCTTGAGCCTCTAATATCGTTCTTTTTGATAAAAGTCTGTAGCAGCAGTAGTTTCAGAAATCAAACAACATGAGGAGAAATTATACAGTTATAAGATATTTACAAACTGTGTTAACAGCAGGCAACTGGCCAGGCCCTGGGGCACTGGAGCTTTTAAAATGGCAGTTAGTGTGGGAGGGATATGTAACCTCGGTTCAGTGGGCTTAACCAGTTTTCCAATTTGCCAGTGATTGGAGGTTGCAAGGTAGGTGTACTATTACTTCCAATATGCCTTTTAATAAATCAGGCACAGACAAAGAACAGTCAAAAAGGCACCAATTAATGAAGTAAAACACTTAAATGCTGTAGATCAGCACACTTCAGCCACAAGGGTGCAGAAAAACATCTTCTTAATATAGAGTAGCTGGTTCAGAGCCCAAGTGTAACAAGACCACACAAACTACCTATATCTGCCCTACAACTAACAGATACAATGTAATACAGTGCGATTAACTTCGTAAAGCAGCAGCAAACAGTGCAGTTTTTTTTTGAAACTGCTGAAGTACAGTCACAGTATATAAGAGAAGTACAAAAAGAATGCATAGTGCCCTTTTGTGCGTTTCCCAACTCAGACAGACCAGGCAAATGCCTACCACCACCAGATGAACAATCCCAGTCTTCCCAATGCAAAAGCACAGTAAAGGAGTGTCCAGAGTGAAATGCTACCACAAAGTTAGAAGATACGGAATGCTACCATAAATTTAAAGATACAGATACAGCAGTATACGTTGAACAGCTTATAAAAGTATGATTATTCAATAAAAGTACTTTCCTCTGTGTAAATAAGCAAGAACCACTCAACTTTGCAGAATTTATAAAGGCACTAAAAACAAGATAAGTTGATTAATAAGCTCTTCAGCTAATAAAACTACATGTGGAAATGTCAGGTTTCACCAACCTAAACAGACCAGGCTACCTCCCAATGTACTAGATGGAAGAAGGTAGATTGCCTTTCAGTAACTTGTAGGAGACAGAGTATAGAGACAGGGCTTTAAGAACATCCATATAGGACAATGTGTTTACACCCTGGATTCTCCCGGTAAGGAACCTTTGTGGGCTTTCAAACTGTCAGGTACATGCTGGAGGGAGAATTATACTCAATGATGGGTCTGATAAGAGCCAGATAAAGATGTACTTTAAATTCCTTGGATGCCATGTCCTTACTTATAAGCTGGGCAACATAGAGTGATTTTCTTATTACCTTGGCCACCTTGTTGTCCAAGGCCACATGCTGCTCAAAGGCTGTCTACATGTTTCCCTAAATCCCTGACTACAGGGTCTACTCTTAGGGGTTTTTTATCAATGTGGCAGTTTACTATTTGCCCTGTATAAAACTAGCCAACCCAGTTATGACCATGCCAACCATCAGAACATTGTGACAAACATTAATGCAGTTGGTAGTCACAACCACAGTTCTGAAATGGAGTATCTCAGGGCCATTTATATTATATATATATGATGCCCAATGAAGAGCACAGCACATGTGACAAGAAGGTAGGACAACAGGTGTGAAGCCATGGAGTGTACCATCTCTCATGGAGACTGAGGAGTTCCTGGCCTCTTTCTCTGAGGGAGTGGCACCTCTACAAATTTTCACAGTGTGGTGCTGGATGTTGGGGCAGAGTTGGACAGGCACCAGAGACAATCCACTAGAGATGTACGAGGTGTGTAAGCTTATTTCTGTGTAGCAATACCTGTTAATCATCAGCACCCCTTAGTCATTATCAAATGTTTTAAAACTGTCTGACTTATGGTACACAGGTACATCAGGAGTTCCACATCCTTAGCCTGCTGTACAAGCTATGCACAGAAAATATAACCTTCTTATCATGCTTATATTCGTAAACCTCAGTTGCATGTATATTGCTGGTGCTGAGTCATACTTAAATTGGATATGTTTTACTTTTTTGTTATTTACACATAATTCTTTATCCAGCACCAGAACTGTAGAACTGTCTTCACCTGACTTTGGAGGCCCTGCAACCTCTAATAATGATGGCAGGCATGAATTGGTGTAGTCAGACAGTGTAGTGTTTATGTAGAACACAGGGAATGTAACCACTGCATGCCCAGCACAGGCCATAGACACAGCCACTATGTCTGTAGATACATAGGCTACGCACACCTTTCAGGAAGGACAGATTAATGGGGACACTGTCAATTAGTGATGTGTATCTGCCTTTATGGCCAATGTTGTGCTTTGTTAGATTTTTGAATGACATCATGATATTATGGTGAGGGGAGGAACAACTTGTGAACAACTTCATTGACTACCTTAATGGCACAATCACCTTCTTTGAATTCACTTTTAAATTTCACACTAGGGAGATTGACTTTTTGGATATCCATCTGATTAGAGATATTACCAGTGGAACACTGGTAAGTACTATTCACAGGAAAGAAACTTACTCTAACTTGTTGCTGCATTTCAACAGTTGCCATCCACTACATCAAAGAAAAGAGATAGTTAAAGGCCAAATGGTAAGGCTATTTCACTTCATAAGTGACATTGAGCTATTTTCCAAAGAGATTGTTTTCATTAATTGTTATGTTTAAAGACAGGGGGTATCCTTTGAAGTTGCTCTTGAAAATTAAGAAGGAGGTTCTGATTAAAAGGAGCACTACATTTAAGCTGATTTTTAAAGCAGGCTTAATGGTCAGTACAGTGGCTAAGGACTAATTTGATTCACATGTCTTGGTATTGCAATATTATGAAGAGACACCAACATTAGTGGCTAGTATAAAACGCTTATGGGAAGTACATTTTGACAAAAAAATGAAAGAAAAATTAGAGTTCAAACTGAGGATAGTTTAAAGTAGGGGTAGGAACCTTAAAAAAACATGTTGGAGAGTGGCGTTACTACAAAAGTTTCACACGGATCATTAATGTGCAAATGTGGTGCATGTAAGGTTTGTAAAACATTAATGATGGCACTAGTGTGTTAGTGGGGGGGGGGTGAACATACCATAGGATGCCCTGGCAGATGTAATTGCAATACCACCATGGTAGTTTACTTAGCCACATGCCTATCCTGTCCAGGATTTTATGTAGGAAAGACCATCAGGAGACTTTAAGAATGTATTGTAGAGCATTTGAGGGACATTAAAAACAAAAACACCCATAATACCCTTTATATTCATACCCTTGGAATGTCCAAATTTCAAAAGATTTGTATTTTTTTGTTATTGATAGGGTTTGTAGTGATGTTGGGGGGGGGGGGGTGATGTTAAACTTGAGTTGGAAATAAGGGAGGCTAAGTGGCAGTTTAGACTGAACACCTGCTGGAAATCTAGGTTGAATGATTTTGTTTCAATAGTCCTTTTTTTTGAAAACAGGGTTACAGAAATATGAGTTGTTTACATTCAATAAATTATTTTCGTTTTTACAGTTTTACTGCTGTCTGTTATTACTAACATTTTTTTGTCTTACTTTTTGTGTATTTATTCCATTTGAAATGTGTTTTAACTAATATTATATATATATTATACTGTTTTTTAATGTTTGAAACTTGAATAACAGTAAAAGAAATGTAGCTAGTTTAGGTCAACTCTTTACTTCTTGCTGCATTGAATGATTGATTGTTACCTTGAGTATATAACCGCAATTTAGCTTAACTGCGTTGACTCTGAAGAAGCCATTTGAATTTTATGGTGAAAGCACTTAGTCTGTTGGTGCTGTATTACACTGTCTAGTACAATTTTACTGCCTTGGTGGCTCAATTTTTTTTTATTTTTTAGTGTTTTTCTTAGTTTAGTAGCCTTGTGGCTGTTGTGGTGTTTACATTTCCTGGTATTTGTGAGTCCCGTGGTGGTTTTTTGGATGCTTGCAGTTTGTTTGCACCATGGAAACATTACTAATTCAGCTGAATCAGTCTATTCAAAGACGGACAGCTGTTGTTTTGGAAAGACGAACAACAGAGACAGAATTGAATACTTTATCTGATTCCCAAGTGGAACTGTTTACTCTTCACTCACTAGTGGTTTTGGAAGAAAGGGAGACTTCCGAAACTGCCAACAGGGCTGAACCAACAACTATTGATTTTAGTGAATGGTTCAACCCACTAGAAGTGGATGTTTCCTGTGGCAGTGATAATCACAACCAAGGAATGTCACTTAAATAACAGTTGGGGTTTTTGAAAAACTTTGTAGGAAATTTAGAAGGCTACAGCTTGATAATGCATTCCTAACCAAATCCTTGACATTGAAGCAAGTACCTAAAGATTTAAGAGTATGGAAACAACCTCTGGGGACAGAAGAGGGTACTTCAGCATTTCGTGAACTTGTTAGTTTGTTTGACAGAACTGGCTTTTAAATTATGGATATAATAATCAAAAACAACAAAAGTAAGTTGACTTCCTTGCAAAATGAATTTACATTAAATCAAAGGATTGTTTCTGATGTATGTTTTGATCCGTATACAAACTATGACAAGATTTTGAAAGACATTGACAAGTTTGTGAAGGACAATGCATTAAAGAAACAATGTAAATCAGATAGAGATAGATCTGATTATATAAAAACAGGTTTATGCTGTTATTTCATGGCCCCAACAGAAAGACAATGTTGTTATTAATAGTGGTTCACCTACCCATGAAAATGGTCAAAATGTTCACAATAATAACATTATGGGAGATGGTATGAGAAATGACAATGTTGCAAGAGATGGCTATTCCTTTCATGAGGGACAACAGTTGAGGAGGTCTGAGAGACTCAAAAATCAGGGGAGGGAGACCTTGTGGGGTTGGCAAGGTTGCAACTCACATGTGAACAGGAACAAACATTTCAACAAGGGGCACATCAGCCTTGGAGGAGAGACCAATACTGACTGGAATAGAAGAGGCTGAAACATTCCTCCAGATTCATGATTCTCTGTGCAAGAATAAGACTATCATGATTCTCTGTGCAAGAATAAGACTATTCTTGCACGGAGTGGTTTAGGTCCATTTAGAACAGCAGCGCACCTTGTATATTCATGAATGCACACTACTGTTTAATCTACATGGGCATGAACCATGAATGAGTGCAAGGGGCATGTCTGAGTAGTACACAGACACTAAACACACCCCCTGCACTCAGAAAGTGCTGTACATCACTTTCTTAGCTGAACTGGCATAATATTGGAGCTTTGCGCTAAAATGATGCCAGTATTTCAGTGTCTGCAGACACTGAAATGAAAAAAATATTATTTCAGTGTCTGTGGACACTGAATTAAAAACAGCAACAAGAAAGCAATGCAGGGGGCATGTAACAGTTCTGTGAGACATCCCCTGCATTGCTAAAGTGCTGTATGACACTTTTGTAACCTGCTAAAGCAGGAAATGTGTGCAAATGTACACATAAGGATAAATCCCCTAAAAGTGAAAAAGCACAAGCACAGCCCCACAAACAGAGAAAGGGGATAGAGAACAGGTTATGCATCAGCATGAATCATGTAAGGGTAGAAGTCTGAAAGCAAATATTTCCAAATATTCCCTCACAGCAGTGCATGTTAACAAAGGCACAAATGATAGGGGGAATAAATACTATATTAGGCACATGCTTGAAAAATTGCCCTAACACAATTAGAAAGTTGCTAGATGACAGGATAATGTATTAGCAGGAGTCCCTGAAGGATAGAAGCCTGAAAGCCAAATGAATGGCATTATTTCATGACTGCAGCCCTCAATGAGTTTTTCGAACGCCACAAGACTCACTTATATAACATAATAATATAATAATAATATAAACTTTTTTTTTCTAGCCTAAGGAATGTTTAAGCATAGCTAAGCGGGTGTGCACATTATGGCTGTCTGCTTAGCATAGCTTAAACATCCCCTAGGAGATGAATACAAATATAGAGGTGAAATTTCCAAGCTGAGCTAGTGTTTAGAGTCCTGGCTTTACATGCAGGCATTCATGGTTCAAGTACCAAAATAGGTGACTTATTTTTCTATGGGAAAGTAGTATTAAATTATTTTTGTAAACTTAAATCATGTAGCAACTGTTTTTTGTCAACCAGGGTAGTGCAGCAGGTCCAAAAGTGAGATGTCAGTCTAGAAAATATGTGAAACCCCCATATAAACACAAGTACCCTATGCAGTATAGTCACACAATAATAAAATTTAATGAAAGCACATAGGGCGATGTCATGGAAGGTAAACATAAAAGTATAATATGTCAGTAATGAGAAATCAGTTCCACAATTGTGATACTTAATAAAATGAAATCTAAACAATGATAAGTAGTGCTCAGCTATGCTAAGTGGTGTAAGCATTTCTCAAGTATAAATGATAAGCAATAAGTAGCCCAGCTAAGTGAATATGCACATTGGTAAGCGGTGCTCAACATCTATCTCTTTAAACACTGCCAACCTTAGCTAAGTGGGTTTGCCCATTGCTTAGCTTAGCTCAGCATATTTAAAATCATCCAATTATGGCAAAGTGCAGGAATTCAGCCCTATTTAAACATCACAGGTGGGAATACAGCCATAACCAGTTGTAGCTGATCACTGCAGGCTTTATGGCTTGCGTTGGTGAGGGTACGCGCTTTTGGTGCAGCATTGGGGCATTCAGGAGTCTAGGGTCATTGTTGGACTCCTTGTGAAAGACCATGAAGGGATGCTGCTGCAGGACGAGTACCAGAGCTCACAATACAAAGCAGAGGCCTGGGACCATCTTGCACGTGATCTCACCAGTGCTACTGGCATCCCTCAAACTGGTGAGCAGGTCCAGCACCATTATGCTGACCTCAAGCATAGGAAGAGGGAGCGCTTGGACCAGTGGACCCAAGACGCACATGCACAGAATGTCCCAGAAGTGTGTAAGTATCAGTATCACTTATTGTTCCCCATAGCCCAGCCTAAGTATGTGATTGATAGGTATGCATAAATGTTTATCTCTTGTACAGCTGCAGATGAGAGGGTTGTGAACATGGATGCACATGCAAACAGGCTGCTAAGGCTGTACTGGGAGGCTGGTGAGTACAAATTTAGCTTTCAGTATCCAGGGAAAATAAATATAAAGGAGTAGAATGTCAACTACCAGTAGGTAAAGTGTGTACTGTGTGTAATTAATAAATGACCTTTAGCAGATTAATAGTGATGTACAGGATATTTAACAATAAAGGTCTCCGTAACTTTCAGTAAAAGTAAAAACCCCAGACTGTTGTGTTTACTTTGTTATGTTGTGGTAGGAATATAAATGTGTACATGTTCTGCACAGCAACCAAGCCTCTGACAGTAAGAATGAAGTGAGGCTGATCTTACAAAGCTTGTGGAGCTGTAAAACAGGTGAACGACTACATGAAAAGTGCCATACACAAAGATCTGAACCCTGAATAGTAAGCTGCAAAATCTAACCTTTTATCCCCTGCAGCAATGTTTTGTGTTAACCATTGCTTTCCAGATTGTAATATGTCAAAGTATGAATACACAGTACAAGAGCTATCTGCCATCCATGAATGTCAGAACTACAAAGTCAGATTGTGCAAACCAGAGAGTAGTAGGGAGTAAAAAGTCAAGCAAGAGCTAGCAGTTCATCAATATCTCGTTGTGATGAAACACAAGTCTGGTGTACCTTTTTAGCACAAAAAGACATGGTTCGAATCCCAGCAGTGGTAATAAGCTGAATGCATATTGTCAATGTGAATATGTGTAGAAATGATCAGGTTCTGTTAACAGAAATTTCCTCCACAGGTCTGCCAGGTAATAGAATGTTTGTAGTATCTGTAGGAAGGCTTTACTAATATACTGTGTCCAACACATCCACTGTCCAACCCCAAGCCTGTAAATGACAGCAAGATAAGTACATACAGCAAGCGTTTTTTCCAATACATATCCCTCAACTGTCATGCTGTCATGGCTAGTGGTCATTGCTGCCAATAACCAGGGTGACAGATAGAAATCCTGGCAGAGTATGTCAGTAGCACACCCACACAGCATGAGTGCAGGACACCCCCATTCAGTGTCACATATGTAACCCAGAAATGTGAATGTGTAGAAAACACCAGGTATTGTTAACAGACATTTCCTCCACAGGTCTGCCAGGTAGTGAAATGTTTGTAGTATCTGTTTGAAGGCTTTACTAATATACTGTGTACAACACTTCCACTGTCCAACCTCAAGGTTGCAAATGACAGCAAGATAAGTACATACAGCAAGCGCTTCTTTCCCATACATGTCCCTCAACTGTCACGTTGTCACTGCTAGTGGTTACCACTATCAATAACCAGGGTGACAGATTGAAATCCCTGCAAAGTATGTCAGTAGCACATGCACACAGCATGAGTGCAGGACACCCCTGAATATGTGAATATGTGTAGAAAAAGTCAGGTATTGTTAAAATAAATTCCCTCCACAGGTCTCCCAGGTAAGGAAATGTTTGTAGTAGCTGTAAGAAGGCATTACTAGTATACTCTGTGTACAACACTTCCACTGTCCAACCCCAGGCCATAGGTACATGTAAAGTGAAGTCAGACCTGGAGAGTAATGGGTAGAGTATTGATCAGTATTCTTGTGCAACATAGAAGCCTATGCAGTTGTTAATTGCCATCTGTCTCTCTCCCCCAACCCTACCTGCATCAATAATGTATACACAATAATAATGGGTATTTCTTTCTCCAAACCTGCTATTGAGACTTGTGTGTTATTGTTTTACAAATATTGAATTGCTTGAATATTAATAAACCTCATTCAAATACTATAATTGGTGGTCTGTTGCTGTCAATGTAACTTGCATGATGTTATAATGCCTACTGTGGTTCCATATATGCATGTGTTCTGTTTGCTATGCAACTGTTTCAAAACTGTTTTATTCGGTCAATTGGAACACCCATGCATGCTGTTATAACTAATCTTGAAATATGTTGTTTATGACTAACCAACATATTTTCTAAAACCTGACCACCACAGCATGTCTGGGAAGAGAGATCCCAGCAGATCTGCCTGTCCTGCCTCATCTGGCCATGAGACCAGGCCCCAGCACTTCTGGGACCCAACCTGGGCCTTCCTCTTCTATTGGTCCTGCATCACCTTTGGCAGAACTACCTCAGGGGATGGGGCTCACCTCTTCCAGGGAGCGGGCACAGACAGGAGACCATCACCCATAGTCAGTTCTAGGGACTGGTGTGCAGCGTCCACCAATTAGAGTTCGGTGATCAGCTGCACCAGCTTGAGGCCCACTGGCACATCTTGAGGGTCAACCTGCCCCTCCTGTTCAGCGCCCAGCACAGCCACCTTCAGGGCCATGAAGCTGCAGGGGTGACTGCTCATGGGTGGGGACCTCAGTCCCACTATATCCATTCGGGGGCTCATGTGCGTCCAATTCCCAACCATTGTCCCCATCTAAGGTGTTTACCCCCACGTGTCATATACCACCACTGTCTGCTGTCTTGTCTGTCTTGTCTGTCTTCCTACCCAACTTACCTCCCCAAATGTACCTACTATCCTTCCCCAACATCCTGCTCTCACCTTAAAAAAAGGGCAATCTATTCCCACAAAAAATTATGCCCCATACATAGCTGCCCATGTTGCACACATGTCCACTGGACACATGTAATCCAGTCCAATTGGCATGACATGACAACATATTACTGTTGTCCTCACCCCTCTCTCAGGGGTTTGAGTGTCCAAATTCACTTTCAAAGCCTGTAGACATTCACAGCTGTTGCTGTAGAAGAAATGGACAGCTATGGACCTTTCCTACACCTGTCCTTCACATCGCTAGCTACCTTTCATACTGTACTTCCCTCTGTGTGCCCCTTTTTTCATCACTTTCCTATCACCCCTTTTTCTTTTTTTTAAAGAAATTAGCATGGGGGTAAGCAGGAGTAAGTGCCGCTAAGAGAAGCTAAAACAGACTAACCATGTTTTAGCAATGCTTAGCATCACGCAAATCCATGCAAACCCACTTACAACTGCTTAAAAGTGCCTTAATCACTCTGTATCCAACAGCTCTTGTTCTACCCAGCCACAAAATGATCAGCCCTGCCAAGTCTCAAACCTGAGATGCGGTGCTTTACAATCAAAACAACATTACACTACACCATCTGAGCTGTAAGAATTGATGTTGCTTTTTCACACTTATCATGCAGTCTGGTCATTTAACATTAATGAAAAAACAAAAGTCCTAAGCCTCAAACCAGGAACCTGTACACTAGAGTCAGAGCAATGTACCACTACACCATCTGAGCTGTAGGAATTCCTGTTGCTAACATATCATGCAATAGAGGCATACAACAATAGTGAGAACGCTCTGTGGAATCATTCATGTGTTGTATATAGACATACACACACACACACACACACACACACATGCGCACGCACACGCACACACATGCGCACATGCACACGCACACGCACGCACATGCACATGCACACGCACACGCGCACACATGCACACATATGCACACACGTGCACACATGCACACGCGCACACATGCACATGCGCACACACGCGCACACACACACACATATATATATATATATATATATATATATATATATTTGCTGAAACATATATATGAAAACGTAGATACATAATAGACATATACACATATACATATATGAATGAAGGAATATATATATATATATATATATATATATATATATATATATATATATATATATATATATTATATATATATAAATATATATATATATATATATTTATATTTATATATATATATCTATATATATATATTTATATATATATATAAATATATATATAAATATATATATATATATATATATATATATATATAGATATATATAAAAATATATAAACACATATATATGTGCATTTATATAACCTACAGTGTAGCCATACATTACTGCAAGAAATCTGTATAAAGGCTGTACAAAGCGGGGGTACATATAAGCACATATTTCAAGTATTACTGTTATAAGCGAACATTTGTACAGCAACAGGGTGCATTTCATCCAAACCCTCTGAAGGATATAAGGATGGGAACTGACATGTTATATCATTATTCACTGACATAAATCCTTGGATCATCACAGTGATTTACCAGACAAATACAAATAGACCGGGGAACATAACCAAAGTATGGGCCAAACATCTGGACATTCTGCCAAAAGCCTGGCAGTGGAGAGGCAAACTCAAAAACCCTTAGTGCAATAAATCTGGACCAAGTCTGGCAAAGTGGGGGGACAAACACATGACAATAGAGACATATCCAACATATGTGAGTAGATAAGCTGAGAAAGTCACTGTATTAACACTTAGTCCTAACATATATTGACTGAAATATTACAAGTCTGGGACTCAGTTGCTTCTCATAATATAGTGAACCCAATCCTCACATCATCCCACTGATGCATTAGGAATACACAACTGTTATGGGAAACAGACCAAAGATATTGGCCAGACAACTGTACATCCTACAAATATATGGACATAACACAACATTATGGAAACTCCACTGAGCTACCAAGCACTGTCCAAACTACAAGCAGACTGACATAACACTAAGTCCAGCTCTGGGGCTGTAGACATGCATTTGCAAAGTTAACAGGCACTACAGGGATGTAACACCACTATAAAGCCGACACTGGTGTGAAAGTGCATACCCACAACCAATTGTACTACAGTGACAGTGACATACCAGTAAGCAAACTGAACACTGCAGTATAATGACTGTGTGAACACACGTATCCTGTTTGCCACACACATATTGCCCGTACATATATAGCCCCAAGCCCCAGTACAGTGGGAATCTTGAGTTGTTACAGAACATGTCACAGCCTACTTGTACAAACATATAACAGCAGATTGGTAACCAGAAACTGCAGCAGCATGTACAGTCAGATAGAAAGGGGCCTTGCCACTCCCATGTACCCCCCTCTCCTTACACAGCCCAAATAGCATGTACACATGACACTTCTACAGAATCCTGACAGTCTGTTAACAATGGCCAGACATACACAGACCTCTCAAATGTACAGTTCACCTCAGCATGTACAGGCTCAGGACTCATATCTATGGCATCTTCCCCATAACATGTTTGTTTGTCTACTACATCACTGGGATGGTAGCAGGAATGAAGGCAAGAAATAATGATACTAAATACCTCTGATCCTCATAGTGCATGACATCTGGACAAAGCCTGATATTTGGGGACAGAGGCACAAACACAAGGGTAGACTGGACATATTGCTGTTATAAATTGGGACAGTTGCTGATGTTACTGTGTATGTTGGAACATATCCTTTGAGGAATATGAAGTCAGTAATACCAATGGATGGCAGTATTTACTGACTGCATAACCCAGAGTCTCTGACTGAATTTGCAAGGACAACAACTGTCTGGGGAACAGAACAAACATAACAGGCAAACATGTGGCCAGTCTGTGGACAGCATGCCAGTGGAGAGGTATGTCAAAGACATATCAATGTCAGATGTGCAGTCACTCAGTAAATGCTTGTCCAGATGAACTCTGTCACTCTATCAACCCTCCATGTGTATAACAGCACTAATGACATACAATCTGTTCACAATTCTGGGGATATGTCACAAATGTTGTTGGGCTGTCTCTACATTTCCTGTCCTGTGAAGTATTCCCACCTACTGTCTGTGAATCTGTAGTCCCCACACCTATGTAATGTCCTTTGCATAGGCAAGGAAAAGGGGCAAGGCTCATGAAGGATGTCCCATATGTTGGAACTAGCAGCAGTGTCCAGGCCAAATTCACAATACTATGTGGGCACCTACATAGTTGTATGGCCTTAGCAGTACCTAACAAGATAACATCAACCCCTTAAGATATGGTGGAAGCCTGTGGTGGACAGCAGACATACACAACTACCATCATAGATTGAATTAATCGCTGGATGGGCCATGAAGGAGCAGGTGACTCATTGGAAGCCATCTCACCTTTGTCTGTACAAGCAAATAAGGTCACTGATGATGTACCCTACAGCTGTCTTTGAGTGCAAACTGGATGCATCCACCAAGGCCAATCACTAGGCCTTCCAGACATGTGTCTGCAATTCCAGAGGCAACACACATATCTGGTGTGTAGTGGTGGTCAATAATACCACATACATTATGTCATAGATATAGGCAACCAGCTGTAGACTAGTGTCATGTAGACATCACCCCCTGTCCCTCCACAGGTACACATGTGCATGTACAGCACCTGCCTCCCTCCCCTCATTATCGCACAGCAGGTCTGTAATGCCCTCTCAAAGGCAATACATAAAGGTTTCCATAGGTCTGATACCCTTTCTGGCTGCATCCTACATGAACACAGGGATGGCTTCTCAGACCCATTCTGCAGTGTAGTCTACCACAGGCTGAGCACCGGTGTCATCCCATCTGCACAGGGGATAGACAGAAAGTAGATAGGAAACAAGTGATGCATTAGCATGAATGTTCTGAAGGATAGAAGTCTGAAACTTAAATGTATGCCATTACTACATAACAGCAGTTCTCAATGACATGGTAAAAAACACAGTACTCTACAGTTAATATGATAATATGATATTAATATCCAATATGAGATACATAAAAACATATAGCTCAAACACCAAGAACATGATAGTGTAGTACTCTGAATCCCAGTTTTGCAAACAGGGGTGCATGGTTCAAGTACTACAATAGGCAATCGAATTTTACATGGAAAAGCAGTGTTAAAAGTACTCATTTAATAGTACGATATGTGTTAAATTATTTGTTTTAACCAGGGTAGTGTAGATGATAAAAACCAACGAAACAACCAAATCAGGAACCAACAGAAGAGAACAGCAAAACTGGATCCTTAGCCCACGAACACACCAAAAGACTTGAAAATAGCTGAACGCAAATTTTATTATTCCTAATACGTTTTCGCTGCTGAAACTTCAGCTGCTTCCTCAGAGCAAACAGTACAAAACGCGCCAAAATTTAAAAATTGTTTAAAAGCTATTTGTCATAATGGCATCACCAACAATTAGGCGAGGGGAATCATTTAAAGGGGAAATAATGCATCAACAAACACCAGCAAATAGTTAATATAGTTATAAAAACTCTAGTCAAAGCAATTGCTAAACAGTACAGTTCCACTAAAGCAAATATATTGTATATATTATGTGGCCACTATAAGTAACTCATAAAGCCAACAATATATTTGGCCAGAGAATGTTATTATTACATAAACTTTAAAATGTTAAAAGAATTTATATTACTGAATGAAATAAAATGAGAATAAACATGAAATACCCTTAATGGTTATCTCAAATAACTTTTAAGTTTTAAAACACAAGCAATGTTGCAGCTTTCATTAAAACCAGGGGAGGAAAAAACATTCAATTTAAGCTGCCATTCCAATTCTCTGTTCTCCAAAAGTAGAGAGGTAGGTCCTCCCCTGATATTGAATGGGACATGGTCAATAGCCATGAAATGGAAGTTATGACCCGGTGCACTCATTATATGTTTTGCTAACGCATTGTCCCTTTTGTTGTTCCTGATAGAATAATTATGTTGATAAATACGTTCTTTAAATTTACGATCAGTCTTACCAACATAAAAGGCTTGACAGCAGTCGCAAAAGGCGACATAGACAATAGACTTGGTGTCACAGTTAATGTGATGATAGATAGAATACTTTCTATTTCTGATGGCAAAAGTGCTTACCTGTTCTTAATAAATGACACCAGTTACAAGCTCCACAAGTGAATGTGCCTTTCAATCTAGAGAGGGAACTACCAGCACTGTTCCTTTGTAATAACTCTTTAAGGTTGTTACCCCTTCTGTAAATAACAGTAGGGGACGGACCAAGTTTTTCCAGCAGTAAGGGGTTGTCAGATAAAAGTTGCCAATTTTTGCAAATGATCTGCCAGATAGATTGCGAGTTTCTATTAAAAGATGTAATGAAACTCATCCTGAACTATCTCATATGATGGCTACCCGATGAATCCGTTAAGGAAGTAACTATTGGACCAGAAAGGTCATCCAAATGGGGTTCAGCCAGACTGATGTCGAAAGGTGGGGGACCATCATGGTGTAAAAGAGGTTTGTAAAAACCAATAAGTCTCTTATGTCCCACTTCATCAATGAGATCATCAACCAGACGGGATGGATATCCACGGCTGATGAATAGATTTTTAAGAAATGAACATTCCTCATGGAAAACAGGTAAAGAACTACAGATCCGAGCTTCCCTGATGAGCTGGCCTTTGACAATCGAACGTCTTTGTTTATAAGGATGTTGACTACTGAAATGCAGGAAAAAATTACAGTAGGTCGGTTTCCTAAAAATAGAAGATTGATAGGAGTTCAAAAGGACGTTCTTTTCCAATTTCACAAGTAGTCAATAGCCAGACTTGAAAAGTGGTAAGTGAATTTTAAGAATTCAGTAGTGGAGTTCATGAACTCTACTAATCGGCTGGCACATTGGTCATCACCATGGAGGAGAATGAAGATGTCATCAAGGAAGCGAGTGTAGAACATGATGGAATCCTTAAACTCAGGGTGGTTAAGGAGGAAATGTTTCTCCCAGAAAGCCATGAAAAAGTTAGCTACACTCGCTCCACAAGGAGAACCCATGGCGATGCCATGTTTTTGTAGGAAAAAACGATTGTCAAAGGTGAAGAAATTGGAGCTGAGGACAATGTCCAACGGTTCAGAGATGATATATATCTCATTACGTGAAGCATCCAAATCTTTCAAGAGGCAGCTCGTCCATTCTATTGCTTCTTGGTGTGGGATAGACGTGTATAAATCAACCACATCGATCGTCAGGAAATTGAGAGAAGTGTTGAAATCTAATGCATTAATACTATTAAGAAATGTCCAAGAATCCTTACAAATCGCAGGAATAGATTTAAGATATTTAGACAAAATAGTATCAATGAGGTGGGCAGCTGGATGTGTCATGGAAGATCTGCCATCGACTAAAGCCCTAAGAGGTGGATTCACCAGGTCTTTGTGAATCTTAGGGATTCCAAACATTATAGGTGTCTTTGGGAAACTGATGTCAAGGAAATTATAAGTATCCAAATCTATTTTTCCTGCCAAAAACATGTCCCTGAAATAACCTCTTATTCTTTGGTGTGACACATTCATCTCATTAAGAGACGCGGTGGAGTAAGCAGGAGAATCAAGCACGGTAGACATTCTTTCGTTGTATTCAGATATGTCAAAAACCACCAAGCCATCACCCTTATCTGGTCTGATGACCCTGACTGGTAGTTGACTCAAGTTATCCAAAACCCAAGCTTGTTCCTTAGTAATGTTAAAATTCTGTGGTGGGCAAGCCATTTTATTGTTAGAAACAGCTAAATGGCGGAAGTCTAATTCACAGATGCTTTCAAAGGTGTTCAAACCAGGATGGAGAGGAGGATTGAATACACTCGACAGTTTTAAACGAGTGTCATTGGTCGGACAAGAATCATTAAACAACAACTGCAGATTGAGTTTACGTATGAAATATTTGAAATCAATAATTGTTCTAGCCAAATTACAACCTTTAGTAGGGACAAAAGCATAGCCCAATGAAAGGAGTTCAATCAGTTCTTCACTAAGAACAATGCTTGAAAAATTATAAACTTGAAAATCACCTTTCTTATTAGTGAGCACAATGGGAAACTTAGAATTTCCAGGCGAAGCGTTAAACTGATTCTCTACTTTAGTTAATTGTAACGCTTCCTGTTCCCTTTCCAAAACTGGAAATTGTCCCGGTCCCTAAAAAATTGTTGTTCCTCTTATTTCCAGAGTTATTAGGCCGAGATGGTAAACTGTTGTTATAAGCTGATTTGATTCTGTTGCTACGCCTAGGGCCATGCATTGGTTCATCATCCAAATCCTCCTCAATGACATCAAGTGTTTCAAGAGGTTGCTGGTCATTAGTAATGGTGGAATTACTAACTGTTAAAGGAATCAGCCTGGGTTTATCATTGAGCTTGGGATAAACATTGCCTTGTTGGTAAGCAGTTCTATCCCTATTGAGTTTTTTAGTCTTATTCACTTTCAGCTTGACGAGAAGAGCGTCAATGCTGACAAAAATGCGGTTATAATCGTACTTATAATGCACAAAATCAATATCCATTCTGATAGCATTATCCAGAGATTTGATTTCAGTTTGCAAACTTGAAATAGCTATAGAGTAGTGCTTAATCATAAGTTCCATCAAACAAGCACCGTGGGCCAGATTCAGGAAGGCTTACACGGAGTTCAAGAGTAGTGTAAGCCTCCGTGTAAGCCTCCTGATTCAGGAACAGCCCAAATCTCCATGTAAGAGACAGCTAACACGTCTCTTACACGGACTGGGTGTGGAAATGCTCAATACCTCATTTGCAGCTCAAAGATATGCAAATGAGGTATCTGAGCAATCCACGAAGCAGAAACCAGTCCGTGTAACGGACGTGTTAGCTGCAGAAATGTACTCAGCTGACAACTGAGTACATTTCTGCAAAATTAAAAACAGAGCTATGTCAGCTCCAAATAAAGGGTGCATATGTTGCATTAAGCATGCCAATGGCCAAATATGTGGCCATTGGCATGAAAAACTGTTGCAAAAATAAGTTATATAACTTTTTTTTTTTATGGGATTTGTGGGTTTAACTGCAGCGCACACCCGCGCAAATGGGGTGCGCTACCTAAAACTGAAAACCGAAGCTTATAAGCCCACAATTGTGGGATTTATGTATTACATTGAATGTCAATTTAGGGACTTGCAGACCAAAAACAATATGGCCTCCGTTTAGTGGTTGTCAAGGGGGGGAAGCTCCGTGTAAGACATGTAACTAGTCATTACTAGGCAATCCTATGTAAATGAGGGTTACAATACTGAATCACACTGTCACATAGGTAATGAGCACTGTCTGAGTAGTGTAAGAGTTAGAGACGGGGGAGGAACAGAGTAAGAGGTAGGTGACATCATGGGGGGGATGATGGCAATAAATGTACCAGAGTGGAGGGCAATGTAAGGTAACAGATGACAGACAGACATCAGGGAGGGAGGTGTGTCCCAACAGAACACTAGGAAAGTCAAGAAATTGAGGGTATACGCTATCCCTACACTCAAAGTTTCTTGAAATACGTGCATCTTGGCGCTGTAGCGTGTAAGGCAGGTTCAACATGTGGGAGCATGTTGCAAACCATTTACAACGGTTTGCGCGGGCGTGCACGTGTGGAAGGCAGTGTGCGCGCGTTTTAGCATGAATCAGCCTAGTTCACACCGTGTAAGGATGTGTGCGCGTGTAACACCGTGTAGGGATGTGTGCGTGTTTAAGTGACTGTGAGCGTGTTTAAGCTGGTGTGCACATTGCTCCCCTCAGGAAACAGAAAGGAAACAGGAAACAACTAAAATCCAGGAAACTGCCAGAAGATACTACTGGAGTTAATTGGTGGAAACAATTAGAAGCAGGCAATTACACAGGCAGACTAGAAGCCCAACCCAGCACTTAAAACACTGCAAAGAGCAGTGCAGGCTGTTTCTCACAACAGATACTGCCAGAAACTAAGCTATCAGAATTGAAAACTGAAAAAAGCTGAACTCAGAGCAGAAATGCTAGGGGCTGCCATAGCTATTATAATCAGGCATAGGTGAATTGCTGAGGGTGGTGACAATGCAGATGCTGACAGACAACCCAGAGTGAGGAGAAGGAGAAGAGTATACAGGCCCAGGGTCACCTACCATGGGTTATATGAGCTGGAGATAGTAGAGCACTATAGAGTGGACAGAGAGCTCCTGCAGCAGATTGTTGAGCTGTGCAGGCCACGCCTCACACACAGAACCAACAGAGGGGAACCCATCCCAGTGGAAACCAAGGTATGTGTTGGCCTAAGAATACTAGCAACAGGTACCTTCCAGAGACCAACTGGCGATATGATGTGGATATCACAGGCATCAGCCTCCAGGGTACTACACCAGTTCCTGGATGCCATGTCAGCACATGTCGGTGATCATGTATATTTCCCCAATGCCCGTGAGGTATTGGCCAGCAATATGCGTCTCTTCCAGCAAATAGCGGAATACCCTGAGGTACTGGGTGCTATAGACTGCACGCACATACGCATCAAAGCACCAGCAGGAGAGCGGGTAGAGCCTACATTAACCACAAGGGATACCCCTCCATCAACTGCCAGGTCGTGTGTGATGCCCAGGGCATAATAATGAATGTGTGTGCTGGCTGCCCTGGGAGCTACCACGATTCCCATATCTGGCATCTGATGCAGCTGTACCAATCATTTGCCAATGGGGACTTCCCACACGGACACCTAGTGGGGGTGCAGGTTATGCACTTGAGCCGTGGCTGATGACACCCATCAGAAATGCACACACACCTGAACAGGAACGCCATAATGAGGCACACGCACAAACACGTAATATCATAGAGCGTGTGTTTGGGCTGCTCAAGTCACGGTTCCGGTGTCTGGACACATCTGGTGGAGCCTTGCAGTACACACCAACTACATGTACCCAAATGATCATGATATGTGCTATGCTACATAATATGATCCTGCGGAAACAGCTGCAGCAGGACCAGCACAGGGCTGGGCCAAACATCCCCACCATTGCCAAGGCCACCACAGGCAGGGGGTGACTCGGAGGAGGAACAACCTGACCTTGTCCCAGTAGACAGAAGGAGGCGTGCCCAGTATGCCCTGGCCTTGGCAAAGAGGCAACACATAGCACATACGCTTGGTCAGTAGGAACACTGGGACTGATACCCGCTCTGACTCACTCATACAGTAACAGGGATGCCTAACATGACACAACCTGCTGCCAAACATGTACAGGGAGTGTAGTATGTGTATCCGACAGAGGTGGCCCTGCAGCACCACCTGAGGCATGAATGCCATGTGTTAAGTAATGTAATATCATGTACCACATGCACACCTGAGGACCCCAACTAACATCCACCCTCAAGAATCATAAACCACAAAAACACAAACCCACCTCATGGGTACCACAAGGGATAGGAACCTAGATGTAATGCTACCCAATGCCAGACGTATAAACATCAAGATGTGTGCAGTGTAAACACACACAGTATAGAGAATGTAGATATCAGTGCTGTAATAGAAAACAGGGTCAAAGCCCACATCAGCACCCTGACACTACCAGGTCACACGTCATACAGTGATGTACATGTGCAAAAACATGGAACAAGATACAAAATGAGGGTGACTAGCAATAAATAGCATGGATAACCACACACCCATGTTTGTACCACAACAAGAAGCAACATGGAATAGCCATGGTCAAAACCAATGGCTAAAACTCACTACTACTATATAGCTTGCTGCAGACCACTGTCCTAATAGCAGGAACTGCCCCAGGCCTATGTGCATAGGTTCATAGGTTCATACTAGGCTATCTGCCCTAGGGCATTAATAAGCCTAGCCCAGAGTTTTGTGGCTTCTGCCACCCCTTCAAGTTGATGGATAATATGCCCATTATTTTGCTGTGCCTCTGTCAAGCAGTGATACTGAGGTTATCCCTGGGGTATACCTGCAATCTCCCATCCATTGGTCAAGATCTCACTTGAACGAAGCCAGTGAGGTGCTCAGCCTCACATGTACCAGGATGTTGTTCCACAGCATAGGGACTCTCTGGGTGATGAATCTGTCCCTCCAGCACATCCTATTAATATCTGTGTTGAGGTTTAGGTCTCCTGCCCTTGTAGTTCTGATGGATGTAGAGGTCTTGAGGTGAAGCATGTTCAATAATTCTGGGTTGGACATAGCCTTGTATGTCAGGCACAGGTCACCTCTGAGCAGACGGTAAGTGACTGAATACAGCTGGAATCCCTTCAGTCGGGCAGCATAAGAAATATGTTTGAGACCCTTTCACCTCCTGTTGAGGAATTTGTGGGCCCATCCAATTGCTGCAGGTGTTGGGTCAGATACATTCTGAATGGGGCATTGTATGCAATCATTGGTCTGATGAGTGATGAGTACAGGGGAACAATGACCTCCCTTGATCTAGATGTGAATCCCTGCATGATGAGGTGGCCAATGTAGAAGGCCTTCCAAACTACCCTGGCAATGTGAGTGTCAAACAAAGGTTACTGTCAACCTGGGTGCCCAGGTCCCTGATAACCTCCTCTGTGCTTAGAGGATTGCCACCTAGATGGGAAGTAGTGGTAACCTTGTTCTTCCTGAAGGGTATGGCTATGCATTGTTTAGTGTTTAATGTATGGTCATGGCTGTGGCACCAGTTATCCATGTCTATGAGACCCTTCTGAAGGATGTCTGTGTCAGATGGGTTTCCAACTATGCTTCCCAGTTTGCAGTCATCGTCAAACTTTGTCAGCCATAATCCTCCTGTGTTTGCTCGTACTTCTGAAAAGTAGATGCTGAACAAATGTGGGCCCAGGACTGAGCCCTGTGGGACACCACCTGTGACAGCTCTGGAGTGTGACATGGCACCAGCAACTTTGACCCTGTGTGTTCCGTCACTTAGCTAGTTTGCAACCCATGCTGTGATGTATGGGTTCACAATTAAGGTGGTGATGTTTTCAATGATACCTGAGTGGGGCATTGTGTCGAAAGCCTTTGCCAGGTCAAGGTAGGCTGTGTGGACTGCCTTGCCCACGTCAATGGCCTGGGTGACTGTTTTGAAAAAGTCAACCAAGTTTAAAAGGCATGATCTGCCCTTGACAAAGCCAAACTGGATTGTATCCAATGTCTGCAAGTCCCCTATGTCTTCATTTATAATTCCCATTATGATCCTGTCCATAGCTTAGCAGAACAGGCTTGTCAAGCTGATGGGATGGTAGTTTCTGGGGTTGGTGGAGGCACCTCCTTTGTGAAGTGGGTCCACCATTGCCGTATGCCACTCCTTGGGCACATATCCTGAGGTGAGGCTAAGATTAAACAGCTGCCCTAACTGCGGGTGTAATTACTCATTGAGTTCATGGAGCACACAACTGGGGACACCATCTGGTCCCATGGATAAAGTGTTTTCTGCCTTGGATAGAGCAGTTCCCACCCCAGCATTGGAGATGTTTGGGGGGGCTACAATCCTCTGGTGTAGATACTCCTCCAGTTGGGGGAGGGGGGGGAATCTGCAATGAACCTGTCAGCCAGTATGTTGGCAATGTCTGTAGGTGCAGTGATATCTACATCATTCCGAACTAATTCTGAGCATATCTGGGAGTTCACTCCCAGGTTTCAAACATAGGCAAAAAAGGCCTCATGATTGTCCCTTGAGTCCTGAGTGGGTTTACTCTCAAAACTTGCCTCAGATGATTGTATGGGGGAACCCAGTGTTTTACTCACAATGAGCAGGGGTGTCTTCCCTCCTACGGATTATGCTCTATCTTGTAGTAGCTCCTTCTTTGTGTTGTAGAGCTTGTTTATGGCTAGGGTCCACCAGACTGGATGCTTGCCTGTGGTACAAAGAGTCTTTGTTTTGTTTGGGATTGCCTGATCCATGCAGTCCTGGAGGTGCTGGTAGAAGGCATTTGTAAGTGATACAGTGGCTTGGGTAATGGTGTCCGCTGGCTTGGGGGCCTTGAAAGAGACCACACCAGTCCTTAGAAATGTGAAGTCGGCATTTGAGAAGGTCTTCACTGTTTGTTTTCCATCTGGGGTGTGGGTGGGATGTGGACTCCCACTGAGAGTAGTCCATGATCTGATCTCACCAATGATGGGTATACTGCTGGTGTTGAACAGTGTGACCCCATGTTCGTGATGATGAGTTCTAGTATGTTGCCTCCACTTGAGGGGATTGGGACCAGTTGTTCCATGGCATTTCAGTGTATGAACTCATGGAACCTTTGTGTTAGAGTGTTGTGGCATGATTAGTGATCCCAGTCTATATGTGGATAGTTGGAATCACCCAGTAGGATGGTGTTTGGAGATACATTTATCCCCTTCAGTGTTTGCAGGATAGCTGTGTGAGGTACCTGAGTTTGAGAGGGTGGCATGTAACATGCTACAAACTGCAGAGCAGTCTTGCCTATGGTCACTGGCACCTGGATGGTCTCCGATGCATCGTGTGTTGCCACCAACAATGAGGTGAGGGTGTCCTTGATGAATATGGACACCCACCATCCTTCTTGGTGTTGTCCGGATGCTGGTGCCGGAATGCATGATATGAGGTAACACCCGATAGTGCCGGGGTGCTGTCAGAAGCTATGAACCAGGTTTCAGGCACAGCACAGACATCAATGTGCTACATACTGAGAAGGGCATAGAGTGTGTGCAGCTTGAGGTTGAGACCTCTGGCATTGAGCAGCAGTACCCTTAGTGTCCTTCCTTTACTGTGTTCTAGGGTGGTAGGTGTAGTATCTGAATCTTGCATAAAAAAGGCACAATGGGGGTGGCAAGAGCATCATCTGAAATCCGGAAGCCCAGGGGTGACAGGTGCAAGCCGTCCCTTGCAAATCACCATGGCCTGTCCAGCATGTCGTCCCAGGCAGACAGACATTGGACCCCCTTTGAATGACACCATAGTCTAAGCAAAATAATACAGCTGATCATCTTGTCTCTGTTTATGTGGCATCATACTTGGTGAAGGTAGGATACTGCTGAAGGTCAGGGTCATACCTGCCTGGCCTACATAATCAGAGGGATCCTCTATGTCTTTTTCCATGTAGTCCAGGGAGGTACATCTCAGGTCGTTCACACCAGCATGGATAATGACTGGGTCAGACCTGTACTTGCAGTTGAGTGACCTGAGTGCTTGCATTATGTGGTGGATTCCAGTGCCCGATAGGCAGCTTACTGTGACCTCCTCCGTACCCGATCTGGTGAGCGGGACGTCAGTGTGTCTGACTATGGAGTAACCATAGACAAGTGTGTCTGGCATTGTTTTTGGCCTTAAGGGCTGTGACTGTTTGGCACACCGACTCTGTGGTCAATGTGTTGCATGTGCTGTGCCCTGTGGAGGCAGTTGTGTGAGTGTCTGCTGTGGTGGCCACTGCCATTCCGGTAGAATCCTGATCAGAGCCTCCGAGAGTGTCTCTGTGTGTCTATGTGTATGATCTTAAGTTGTGATAGTGCCATGTGAGACTGGATTTGTGATGTGTGTGTGGTTACCTTCACCTTCTCTCTGGTCTTGCTAGTCCTATGTTGAGAGAGCTCAGCCTCCACTTTGGCTATATAGTTGCATCTCTCACATGTATGTGTGTTTTATGGCAGAAGGAGAGGGTTGTCAGTGTACATGAGGCAAGTGTAACATTGCCTCAATATTCCCAGGTTCACCAGCTGAGCAGGAGAGGACACTAGCAACTGATCTCTAGACATGCTAGAAGGAATAGACAAAACAATGTTGGAATACAGGGAGATATCAAGCCCCCCAAACCACATCATACTGTTTGATTGACAATAGCTACACATACACCGGTGTTTCTTAGTGTCATAGTTTACTACTAGCCTATCTGCCCTAGTGCATGTATAAGCCTAGCCATAGTGATGTGGCTATTGCCACCCCTTATACTGGTAATAAGTGTACAGAATAGATTCTGATGATTGTGCCTCTGACTTAGTAGTGACACAGTATGACCCCCTTACGTAATTGAATAACATGACTGTGCCTCTGTCTAGTCTGTGCCTCCGTCTCAAATGCAGTTGTCCAGATGTCTCCTGAAGAGAGTCAGTGAGGGACTCTGTCAAACATGGACTGGGATACTCTGCTAGAGTGTGAGATGCCTATGAGTTATGACTCTGTCCCTCCAGCATGTCCTATACATGTATGTGCTGATGTTCAAATCTTCAGCTCCCATGGTTCTGGTGGATTTGGATTGCTTGCAGTGGAGCATGTCCACCAAATCCTGATTGGACATGGTCTTGTATGTCAGGCATAGGACACCTGTACGTATGTGGTATGACACTGAACAAAGCTGGATTTCCTCTATTCTGGAAGCATCTGACATGTGTTGAAGAACCCTGATCTTCATGGTAGGTACCTTTGGGGTGTCTCCAGCTGTTGCAATTGCTGGGTGAGGTACATACCATATGGGGCTTTGTATTCAATCATGGGCCTGATAAGGGAGAAGGATAGTGGAACAATGACCTCCTATGATCTTGATGGAAAACCCTCCATGATAAGGTGGGCAAGATAGAAAGTCTTCCTAACCACTTTGGCAACAGGGGTGTCAAAAGAGATGTCACTATCTACATGTGTCCCCAGGTGTCTGATTTGTTGTCTGTGCTCAGTGGGTTGCTGTCTATGTATTGATCTGTGGGTACTTTGTTCCTCCCAAAGGGCATGAATACACATCAGTTGCATTCAGTTTCAGGCCATGTGTCTGGCACCAGCTATCCGCCTTTGTGACGGCATTCTGTAGTATTTGTGTAGTATTTGTGTGCCGGCTGATGTATTCACTATGGTGCCTCGGTTGCAGTCATCTGCAAACTTTGTCAGCCACAACCCCCCTATGTTTGCTTTCACATCTGAAAAGTAAATACCAATTAAGAGGGGTCCCAGGACACATCCTTGTGGGACACCACCTGTGACTGGCTTCGAATCTGACAAGGCACCTGCAATGTTGACTTTATGGGTTCTGTTTCTTAGCCATTTTGCAACCTATCCTGCGACATATGCCGTTATATGTCAGCTGTTGAGCTTGGCTATGATGCCTGAGTGTGGTATTGTGTCACAGGCCTTAGCCAAGTGCAGGTAGGCTGTGTGGACTGTGTAGCCCTCATCGATGGCCCTACTGACAGTTTCATAGTAGTCAACTAGGTGCATAAGGCAGGATCTGCCCTGTACAAAGCTGAACTAGGTGGGAACAAGGGTCCGTAGGTCAGTAATGTGTCTGTGTAAGAGCTCCATAATGACTCTCCCCATATCTTTGCAGACAAGGCTGGTTAAGCTTGTGTGGTGGTAGTTGCCATGGTCTGTGGAGGCATCTCCTCTGTGGAGTGGGACCACTGTTGCCGTACGCCACTGTTCAGGTACATATCCTGTAGCAAGACTAAGGTTAAATAGCAGTTGTATCAACGGGTCCAGCCCCTTCTGGAGTTCACATAGCATGCAACTGGAGATACCAGCAGGTCCCATGGATGCTGTCTACTTGTCTTTGCTGAGTGTGGCTCTCACATGGACATCCAAGATGACAGTGAGGTTACATACAGCAGTGATAACTATCTTCTTTTGGGGGTGAGGGAGGGGGTAAATCGCACTGAAGCTGTCCGCCGGAATGTTGCCAATATCTGTCAGGTCACTGGAATATATGTTGTTGTGTACCAACTCTGAGCATATCCGAGGGTTCACAACCAGGTGTCTGACATAACTGGAGAAATCAGTGTGGTTACCTTCATTGTCTTTGGTGATTTATGTCCCCAAGTTGACCTTGCATGTCTTTATGAGATAATGTAGCTTTCTACTAGTGCTGATCACAGCTGTCTTCCCTTTGGAGATGTAGCTCTGTCTTGCATTAGTAACCGTCATCTGTCATACAGTCTGTTTATGGCTGGGGACCACCAGACAGGACTCCTTACCCTTGCGGAGACGGTCCTGTTTTTATATGTGATTGCATGGTCCATGCTGTCTGACATCTAGCTAAGGGGAGGTCATTGTGGTTCTGCAGTTATCTTTCATCAGCATTAGAAATGACCACAACAGCCCCTGTGGGTGTACCTCATGCAGACACATCCAGCACCTGTAAAGTCCACAACAGTACCTCACCAGGAGTATGACAGAGCTGGAACACATGTAATGTGTAGTCTGATTACACAGAGTGCAGCTCCACACACTGCCATGCTGTCCACCCAGATGCAAGCTGTGCCTGATGTAGAAAGCCATGTCCAAGCTGGAATCAATGCACATGCTGCACCTTGTACAATCTGAATGGCAGGGAGCTATGCACATAAGGGACCTGAACCCCAGCACTGACATATATAGGACAGGCTGTACTGCATTATCCAAAACACAGAAGCCACCCCACACATGAGCCAACTACCAGTGCAGGTTGTCCAGAGAGACACTCGTTGAGTCCCCTCAACAGGAATCCTAATGAGTGCATGGGAGATGGGAGGTTTACCCTGGGTATCAATGTTATGTCACAGGTAGACAGAGGCACAGTATACTAAACAAGACATATGTCATGGCAAACATCACTTACAATGTGTTGATGGACAAACACACTCTCCGACTAGCATTAGAAATGGCCTAGGGCACATCGGTAGTGTTCGCCAATGTACACCCATGTTGTGGAATACACTACCGATGTTGGATGAGGCTGTTGTAAGTAGTTCACATCTGAACATAATGCCACATGGTCAGATAGGTTCATAGGTACATAGGTTTATACTAGGCTATCTTCCCTAAGGCAGGTATAAGCCTAGCACAGAGTTCATTGGCATACACCACCCCTTATATGGAAACAGTACTGTGCCCATTATTGTGTCATGCCTCTCTCCAGCAGTGACACCGTGACGATCCCCGGGTTAAATGCATGACCTTCCATCTACAGGTCAAGATACCTCTTGAACACAGCCAGCAAGGTGCTCTGCCTCACATGGACCGGGATTGTATTACACAGCATAGGGAGTCTCTGGGTGATAACTTCATCCCTCCAACATGTCCAACATACAACCCTGCTAAGGTGTAAGTCACCTGCACTAGTGGTTCAGGTGGATCTGCCGATTCTGAGGTGGAGCATGTCCATTAATCCCTGTTTGGACATGGCCTCGCATGTCAGGCACATGTCACCTCTAAGCAGACGGTATGTGAGTGAATAGAGTGGGAGTGTCTTCAATCTGGCAGCATATGACAGCTGTTGGGGTTCCTTGATCCTTTAGGTGGGGGACATTCAGGGTGTCTGCAATTGCTGCAGATGTTGGGTGACATACAGCCAGAATAGGGCATTTGACTCTATCACCGGTCTGATAAGTGAAGAGTACAGGGGAACAATGACCCACTAGATCTGGATGTGAATCCCATCCTGAGCAGGTGGGCAATGTAGAAGGTCTTTCTAGCCACTTTAGCAATGTGAGTCTCAGAAGAACGGCGACTGTCAACCTGGGTCCCCAGGTCCATGATAACCTCCTCTGTGCTTAGAGGATTGCCACCTATATGGTAGCTTGGGGTCACCTTGCTTTTCCTGAAGGGTATGTCTACACATGTTGTGCACTTTGACTTCAGGCCATGGCCCTGGCACCAGCTATCAGTTACTGTGAGTCCCTTCTGAAGGATATCCGTGTGTGATGCACTGTCCACCATGGTGCCCAGTGTGCAGTCATCTGCAAACATTGTCAGCCAAAGTCCTCCCATGTTGGCCTGTACTTCTGGGAAGTACATGACAAACAATGGGGCCCAAGGACTGAGCCCTGTGTGACACCACCTGTGACCAGCCTGGAGTCTAACATAGTGCCAGCAACTCTAACCCTGTGGGTCCCGTCCTTAAGCCAGTTTGCAACCCATCTTGTGACATATGGGTTTACATTTCAGTTGTTAGGGTTTTCCACAATACCTGAGTGGGGTATTGTGTTGAAAGTGTTTGCAAGGCCAAGGTAGGCTGTATGGACTGCCTTTCCCCAACAATGGTCTAAGTGACCAATTTGAAGATGTCAACCCAGTACAAAAGGCATGATCTGCCCCTGACCAAGCCAAAATGGGATGGGTACAATGTCTGCATGTCCCCTATATCTTTGTTTATGAGCTCAATTATGATCCTCTCCATAGATTTGCAGACTACACTTGTTGCTTATGGGGCAGTAATTACCAGGGTCTGTAGAGGCACTGCCTTTGTGCAGATGTGCACAACTGGACCCTAACCAGGCTGTTGTGCACACTATGGAAATGTAAAGCGGTGATAGGACTAAAGCCCAGGATACTGACCACCACAGTGAAAGTACTGAAACACTACACTATACAGTGCTACAGTGTTAGGTCAGTATGAACGGATGTTGACAATTGTGTGCAAAGTATCCCATGCAAAACCTGCAGGCACAGTATACTCCCTGTTTTGTTCACACAAAAGCATTCGACAGTAACTACACAACATGGCACAGAACACACAACCATAAACTGGAGGTATTTGTTGAAGGTCACACTCATCCACAAATGTGATGGGCTGCAGAGTTCAATATATGTAAAGCCCAGACTGGGCATGCTCACACACTTAGATAAATGAGACATCTTTCACACAACATGCCATGGGAAGGCTGAACTGGGCATGCTCACACACTTGGTCCAAATGTTACTCCTAGCAACTGTGAAAACACACCAGAGGATGCTCATTCCCCTTTCGAGACACTGATCATGTAAGCACCCTATAAGTATATCGGAGAAAAGGAATCTCTCAGTAATCCGAATAGCGTGCTCTGCTAATGCGTCCGTCTCTAGTGTCATAACATAGTTAGGTAGGGGTTTGAATCCAGCAGGTGGCACGTGTGTGTGAAGGGGGGTAAGTGTGTGTGTAAGTATGTATGAAAGAAACATCCCTTTTGGCAACTGGGAAAATACACCACAGGATGATCATCCCACTTTCTAAACTCTGATGATGTCAGCACCCTATAAGTATATCAGGGGAAAGGAAACCTCCCAGTAATCCGAATAGCGCGCTCTGCTAATGCGTCCGTCTCTAGTGTCATAACATAGTTAGATAGGGGTTTGAATCCAGCAGGTGGCAAGTGTGTGTGAAGGGGGGTAAGTGTGTATGAAAGAAACATCCCTTTTGGCAACTGGGTAAATACACCACAGGATGATCATTCCACTTTCTAAACTCTGATGATGTCAACACCCTATAAGTATATCAGGGGAAAGGAAACCTCCCAGTAATGCGAATAGCGTACTGTACTAATGCATCCGTCTCTAGTGTCATAACATAGTTAAGTAGGGGTTTGAATCCAGCAGGTGGCAAGTGTGTGTGAAGAGGGGTAAGTGTGTGTGTAAGTGTGTATGAAAAAAACATCCCTTTTGGCAACTGGGAAAACACACCACAGGATGCACATACCCCTTTCTAAACGATATCACAATTATGAATGGCTTTTGATTACAGACATGCCACGTGTGTTTTGCACACACAGAATGCCCATGTGTGTGGGTTGTCACTCACAATAATGCAAGACATTGATTAAACCAGTTATGGCAATGCACACATGATGTATGTGTGTACCAAATACACATATGTACCTGTGACCTTCAATAGTTACCATGTGTGATGCCTGCCACATGTGAATACATGGTATTTGCACAGAGAAACATCATGACCGTGGTCTTCTGTGCAGGTGCAGCATGTGGGATGTGTACATACAGTGTGAGATGTAGATGCTATCAGCCTAGTAGTGAGGGATGCACACCTGGTCTGGGGCATATAGTCTACATGTTGTTGATGTACAGGAGCTGCATGTTTTCACCTGTTGTGGAAGTGGTAAGACAGTATTCCATAGCAATGCAGTGACTGCATGCTAAGAACCATTCAGCTAGGATTTTGTAGCTACACTAAGTCATTAGCATTCAGTAATTTGTCAGAATCCCTGGTGAGGGTCTGATGCCAACCAAGGTCAGGGGTCTACCAGCCTGTGTCACTTGCTTAGTGATCCCTTCCATGTTCCCTATCATGTATCCCAGTGAGGGACATCCCACATCAGCTGTGGTGGCATGGACAATGACTGAGTCATATGTGTCCATGCATCTGACTGACTTGTATGTTTGTGTTATGTGGTGAACCATAGTGCCCCATGAGCATATCACTGTGACCTACACCTTTTCCAGCCTGGTGAGCATTGTCTCACTGTACTGGACAATAAAAGTACCTAACACAACTGCGGCAGTAGTGTTGTATAGCTGTACAGACTGTGCTTGTTTGACACACAGGATTTGTGTGCTATGTGTTATGCGTGCTGTGTGCAGGCCTAATGTATGCCTGTGTGCCAGCTGCAGAGATGTCTGCCAGTCATGCAGGATGCTATCCTTAGGTGTCACAACTGACCTGTTGTGTTTCCATGCTTGTATTGCTGTCCGTGTAGGTCCACATCAGATTGGTATTGCTGTCACTGTAGTATTTCATGCCACCAGACAGGTTATGCCAGTACTGGGTTCAGAGTGCTTAGTCCACAGTTTGGCCATGTGTTTCCATCTCATACATGTGATGTACATCCATGGGTAGGGGATAGGGTTGACTGTGTACATGTGGCAGCTGTGACATTACTACATGACACACATATTCCAGAACTGTACCATAGAGGTGACTGACAACTGACCTTTGCACATGCTACCATAGTATTGAGATTACATTGGTGATTAACAGCACATAGGGACAATGGTGATAAAGATACATAGGTCCATAGGTTCGTACAGGGATGTCTGCCCAGGGCATGTATCCACCTAGCCAGAATGTGTGTGCCTTTCAACATGCATTGTGAATCTGTCTTGCTATGCCCTTTTCCAAGGTTAGTATACTGTGCCTCTGTCTCACAGTGACACATAAGTGATACCCAGGGTAACCCTACAATGTCACATCCTGTCATTAATATCACTCTTGAAGATAGTCACTGAGTCAGTCTGCCTAACCTCTATTGGGATAATATTCCGGAATGAAGGGAGCCTCTGAGTTGTGAATGTGCCCCTCCAGCATGTCCTGTGTATATCACTCCTGAGGTTCAAGTATTTCCAGTGTGTATCCTGGTGGGATCTGGATATTCTGAGATGCAGCATGGCCATTAACTGAGGGTATGACCTGGCCTTCTATGTCAGGCACAGATTGCCTATGAAGAGGCAGTATGTCATCTGTTTGAGCCCTTTTATCCCCTTGTCGAGGTACATATGTGGTATCTCCAGTTGCTGCAGGTGTCTGGTAAGGTGCATGCCGAGAGGTTCATCATAGTCAATTATGGGCATGATGAGGGATGAGTAAAGGGGCACAATGTCCACCCCTGATCTACATGTGGATCCCATGATGATGTGGCCCGTATAACATGCTTACCTAACCACTTTGTCCATGTTGTTGTCAAATGGTAGAATGCTATCAACCTGTGTACCCCAAGGTCCATAATTCCTTCGTCTGCACTTAATGGATTAACACATATGTGGTACGTTGTGGTCACTCTGTGTTTGACAAAGGGAATGACTATACGCTTTCTGTCTTTCACGTTGAGGCCATGGCTGTGGCACAAGTCGTGTGTTTCCAAGAGTCCCTTTGGAGGGTGCGTGTGTTAGCTGGTGAGTTGATTATGGTGTCCGGTTTGCAGTCACCTGCGACTTGCTGTGCCACAGTACTTCCATGTTGGCCTGTACCTATGATAAATATATAATGAAGATGACAGCTCCCAGGGCTGTGCCTTGTGGGACACCACTTCTACCAGGTTGGAGGCTGACATGGCTCCAGCAATTCTACCATGTGTGTTCTGCCCTTGAGCCACTGTGCAATACCCATAGTGACATAGGGGTTAATATGTACACTGGTGAGCTTCCCTAGAATGCACAACTGGGTATTGTATCCAAGGCTTATGCAAGGTTCAGGTAGGCTGTGTACACCTCCTTCCATTGACAGTGGCCTTGGTGACTGTTTCAAAGAAATCAAACTGGTTGGAGAGGCAGGATTTGCCATTGACAAAGCCAAACTGTGTATGGTGACATGTCTGTAGGTCCACAATATCTAGATATGTGAGGTTCATGATGATCCTTGCCATAGCTTTGCAGACAAAGCTAGTCAGACATATGGGTCGAGTAGTGTCCAGGATCCGTGAAGGCACCACCTGAATGTTGAGGGACCACTGTTGCTGTATGCCACTCTCTGGCCACATACCGTGTATTAAGGCTGGGATTGAACAGTGGTGTTATGTCTGGGTGTAGCTCTTCTCATGGTTCATGTAGGACACAGCCTGGGACACTGTCTGGTCCCATTGATGCAGTGTTTATTGCTTTGGGAAGGGCATTTCTTACCTGAGCATCTGTGATGTCAGGGGGGGCAGCACTGTGCCACGAGACATATGTGCCCTTTTGGTGTGGTGGGGGCAGAAGGCAGCATTGAACCTGCCCACTAGGATGATGGCAATGTCTGCATGTTTTGTATTTTGTGTGACATCTTGGATTACCTCTGAGCATATCTGGGTAGTACCACCCAGGTTACTAACATAACTACAGGCAGCCTTGTGATTATCCTCAGTGGCTTGTGGAACCCTCTCTCAAAGATGGCCTTAGACAATCATATGGGTGCCTGTAGTTGTCTTACAATACTCATCAGTGGTGCCTTCACATTTTGGGAGGTTGTTGTATCATGTAGTGGCGTCATCCTTCTATTGTATAGTGTGTTTATGGCTGGTGTCCGCACCCAGGACATCTGCCTTTGGAGAATTGGGTCATGCTTTCATATATGGCTTCATGATCCATGCATTCCTGAATGTGTCCATAGAATGCCTTTATAGAGGTATCTGCAGTCTGGTCCATATTGTCAACAGGCCTTGGGCCTTTGAAGGTTTCCACATCATTTATGAGGGGTGTGAACTTGCTTGACATGAGCTGTTGACAGACGTGCCGCCCTCCAGACAGAGCACGGTGAGGGTCACAGTTAGCTACTTGTCGGGTGATAGCATGTGCCACATAACACAGGCACACAGGTCACTCCACAGCAAGTACAGCTATGAGGCAGACATTGTCCATGCTGGTGCAAACAACCTGAGACGTACCTCCCTGGACCACATGGCAAGAGACACAGAGGAGCTCTTACAGCACCCTCTCAAACTCAGGACTCCCACACAGCCTTCATGCTGACACAGGACAGTTTAGATTACTCTGCAAACACCATCATACTGGGTGACGTTAGCTACCCAAACATAGACTGTGAACATTACACAAGCCACAATACCCAAGCTCTAGGGTTCACATAGATCATACATTCTTTGGCTATGGAACAGGTAACCAACCTTCCCACAAGAGGGGAAGATATACTAGACCTGATCATTACAACCATGAGTACAAACAGCTCACCACTCAGAGTATATCCCTCATTGTTGCAATCAAACCATATACTCATCACACTGGAGTACTGGATCCCCCACATATGCAAACCTCAAACACATCGATGTGTGTGTTGGAAATGTCCCTATTAGCAACTGTGACAGTACAGTACAGGATGCAGATTCCCCTTTTGAAACACTGATGATGTCAGGACTGTATAACTATATTACCTGTAGTAAAGTCCTCCAGTAATTCGCATAGCGCACTCTGCTAATGCGTTTTTCTCCAGTGTCATAACGTAGTTAGGTAGGGGTTTGAATCCTGCAAAAGGAATATATGTGTGTTAGTATCAGTGGGGTTTATGTGTGTGCACTATGCTGGGAGGGTTAACTGCCTTTTGACAACTGGGAGAACACACTACAGAGTGCACATCCCTCCTCCTACACACAGATGATGTCAGCACCCTCTAAGTACAGCATTAGTAGGGATTTCTGCAACTACTACCAATAGCGCACTCTGCTAATGTGTCTGTTTCTACTGTCATAACACAGTTAGGAATGGGTTTGAATCTTGCAAATGGAAAGTATGTGTTTTACTGTTGGTGGGGTTAGTGTGTGTGCACAATGATGGGGTGGGATGTGGCTTTTGCCACATGGGGCTATGCACTGCAGGGTGGTCATTACCCTTCACAAGCAGTGATGTTGATAGCACCCTATACAAACAAAACTACAAAAGAGAAGGTGGTGGTACCAATAACACATGTAAGGTAACACTTCTTCAAGTAATGTCCACAAAACGGAGTAGGATAATCAAACAATTATTTTATTCTGTACAGACAACATGACAACAGACAACTGCCAGTACTCAGTATAGTGTTACATGCTACTGTAACACGCACATGTACCCAAATATACCTAGATAGTGCTCTGAAGCCTGAATGTGGCAAGTGTGTGGATGTGGGATGTGTCTGTGTGTGCATTTCCATATGGGAAACATGTTTGATGTGGCAATCAGGGTACTACAGTACCTGATGCACATTACATCTTTCAACCGATGAGGTTGCCTGCACCCTGTGAGTACAGGTAGAGAAGGGGACGCCAGTAGTAAACAACATAGTGCACTTCTCAAATGTGTACCTGTCATGTATCAACAGCTACTCATGTAGGGTGATAAATAATGGGAATGGCAGGTGAGCGTGTGCATGTGTGTGGGTAGCAGGGTGTGTATAAATGCATGTGTGACAGAACAGTTACATATAGCTGAATCTACGTAACAGCACAAGATGCGCATTGCCATAGTGAATGTTAGCATGTGATGGTGTGCAGCTGGTACACTTTGGTAAGTAGTATGGGTGCATATAACAATTGAGGACAGTCATACAGTTACTGCAGCAGGACTGCTGGGATATACACACAATTATACTGGAACAGTGAACAGTTACCAACATGTTACTATTTATACACATCTATGTAGTCACCCTGTGCATCAGCAACATGTTTACCTTTACCTGCACCGATGTTGTAGTATGCAGGAGGTGGCACAGTGTCATCATATGCACAGGGTGTGGGTTAGGTATGCCCAAGCCAGCCACTGGTAACACCAATTGACATGTGTGTGTATGTGTGTTTGTGAGGGGCAGCAGTACAGGGTGGACCAGTGTTGGTGCAGTGTGTGTGTGTATGTGTTTGCCCTAGGTGTTAGGTTTCTGCATGTGTGTAAGCACGCACACAGTCCCACATAATGGCTGCCATGTACAGGGTTTTGTGGACAGCCACAGACTGCACCTGTCAGGTCATCCAGATCAGTGTCTGTGGGCACGGACACGGTACCTGTGCCTGGCAGGGGTGCTACGGGCCATATCCGGTACTAACCCAGACTGGGTACTGTCATCGGAAGCAGGGGTGTGTTGACTGGACACAGTTCCCTGTTGGGACTGTCCAGAGCCACGTGCACGTGGTCTCCTGGGGCATCTTGATGACAGCCCAGACCCAGCATTGCTGGGGCTGGTGCTGGCACTTGAGGTGCGCGAGTGGGCCTGTTGTCGTCCGCGGCCACTGCCAGCTGGTGCTGTTGCTGGCATACGGCCATGCCGACGTCGCAAATGCACACCATGGCCCTGGCCCATGGACATCTGGTTGTGGAGCAGCTGTTCTATGCCCCCACAACGTCTGTCAATGACATCTGTGAAGTTACGGATAGCATTCGCAACGTCACGCATGCCATCTGTCATGGCTGTGCGACATTCTCTCAGCTCCCTCAGACCCTGTCTGGTGTACCTCTCCATACGTGCCTGTGCCTGCATGACAGTTTGAAACATAGTGGAGGTTGACATACCTCCTTGGGCACGTCGGCCAGAGGCAGTACGGCCACGGATGCCCCCACGAAAACCCATGGGCGACTGTCTGTGTGGTACCATTGGAGGCCCCTGCTCATGGCTGCCTTGTGGGTATGCATGTACCACAGGTACCACATTACCCTGATCTATGCCCACTGCAGACTGTCCATCACCTAGGGACAATGGTGACAAAGGATGTAATGGCAGGATGACTGTGCGCATTGACGGGGTTGAAAGCTGTGTACTGTCAATTGGCTGACCAATGGTGGACCCAGACGCACCTTCCTGCACCATTACAGACATTTCATCATCATCAGTACCTGGGGCCCAAGATTCAGGTTCCCTGCTGCAGGTCACCAGAGCAGCACCAGAACCTACAGGAGGAAAACATGGAACACAGATTACAGTCTCCATACATATTTGACAGAGATGCATTTCAATACTAATGCACACATTCAGAAATGGACACATGCACTCATGGACACTAACACACATGCACACTTGGGCACAGGCACGCTTGCACACATGCACACCCCACAGTAAACACAAACATCAGTACCGTGTTGCACTACTCAATCTACTACAACTGTATTACGGGTATTGTGAACACAGTCACCAGCAAGTCTACTACAGAGTTACACTACTCTTCCTAGTTTTCTAAATTGCTTTACAGATAATGTTAAAAAGACTCACCAGCATGTATGGCCTGCCTCGTTGCTAGATGGGAGGGACCTGGAAGTGTGAAGAGAGTAATGTCAGTGGGCACATGTGTGCCATTTGTTTTGCACATGATACAGTACAGTAGTACACTAGTTCCCTTATACACATCAGCTGCACATAATGTCTGTATATATATCATGATGACAGATACATACCACATGCACACCTTATGCGTGCATGAAGTAACAGTGTACAGAACAGTCATATGTACATACCAGGGGTTAACTCTAATCTCACCCTTACCTCTCTTCAAATGACACCTCAAACTGTACTTCCCAAACCACTGGCTTTGTTCTTCTTGGATTACAGGCTAACGTCCCTCTCCCTACCCTCTCTTTACCTTTAACCCCTCATTGTGCATAGAAACTAGCTTCTACCCTGTTTCTTTCACCTTGATGTCCTTCTGTGCTCTGTCCTAGAGACACCCATCCCTCCCACATCCTCTTGACTGTCTTCCTTCTTTTCCTCACTTCCCTTCTTGACTCCTGCCTCTTCCGTATCATTGTATCTTTCATACTCCTTCTACTTCTCTACCCTTCTGAGCCCTAACTATTATGTATCTGGCTTTTGCCTTATTGCATAACCGTTATGCTTTAGGTAGGATTGCTTTTAAACCAACGGTATATTGTATATGACTCTAAACTGTTTGAGTTCCTTACATGTATGTTGACTTAGTTAACAGGCTGGTGTACAATTCTATCATGTTGGCTGTCTGTATTAACAACTTGTCTGTCTGCCTTTATTACGTTATGTGTGGAGCTTTTCTCCACAGGCCTCTACTGAAAATGGACATATATCCAGCTAGACTATCTGGGTCAACAAATGTAAAAGTAATAACAATAAATTAATATGGCATCTTACCTGCACGCTCAGTGTGTTGCTGCTGTGTGGATCCAACCTCCATCATGATGCATGGGTGTTGCTGTTGTTGTTCTGGGGCTGGATCCACAACACTTAGCAGTAGCCCCTCCTATCTGGTGAGGGGGGATGTGTGGCCACCCCCCCCACCTTTGGGCAACCTGTTGCCTGCGGATATCTGCAGCACGCTGGCGGACATTTCTTATCAAATCACTGCAGTGATGTCTCACCTGCTCATATGTCCTATCATGCATGCCAACATCATTTATCCTGCTAACGAGGTTTTGCCACAGTGCAGACTTCTCCTGCTGATTCTGGGTGGTGCGTGAGAACAGGATGGCATAGTCACACACCAGGCTCTGGTGAATCACGTCATCCTCTGCAGCAGAATATGATGGGTTCCTTTTTGGAGCCATGTCAAGCTGGAAAGGTACACAAACAGGTTATCAGCATAGTATCTCAACAATACATGGTACACATTCTATACAGGGAGTATTAACTTCTACTTATTACTGCTTGGTTAAAACTTGATTACAGTGTAGCTATCATTCTATGTCATTTGTACTAAGCACTTGGCCTTCAGACCAGTTGTTTTACATTAGGGAGGTTGGTGGCAAGCACTGTGGTGGCAGGACACATATCTTTCATCCATTGAAGTTGGGAACTGCTGATTGAGGGCCCAGTGTACAAGTGTATTAGTTCTGGTATGGGCAGTTGGCCTTCAGGCCAGTTATTTAACATTAACAAGGTTTGTGGTCTGCACTCGTGTGTGACAATAGGCTGTACTCTGCCATTCATAGCTGGGGACATCTGGTTTCAGGTTTATAGTGCCTGCATATCTGAGCTGTATCTTACTGACATTGCTACACCTTGTTTGCTGTAGCAACCACTACATCCAGGCCTCCTGGATCTACCTTTGTTTATATGCTTGTTATTTGTTAGCTTGTTATTTCACTGGTATGCTACTTCCACATAGTACACAGCTTGTCAACACGTATGTGACTCACTACTGATATCTGCATTGCTTACTGTACGTATTTCCATGTTACACATGACAGCAAGTGACTGCTTCTCATTGTTGCATTTACTTAATTGTGACACATTGCACTTAGGTTACCTGGCACTTGCTCACTGACGCTTTTATATCAGTCAGCAGTTGTAGGTAATGTCAGTACACCCTCACTCCCCACTGGACCTTGTTTTCAATCATTAATTATTACAGAATTCAGAATAGTATTCTAGCATGTCCAGAGGTCAGTTGTCAGTTCCCTCCCCAGTCCAGCTGGTGAGTGTGGTACTCCAGAGACAATGTTGGAACAGATGCATGTACACAGACAACCCCCTCCTCCTAACAACAAATTCAATCTCATGTGAGTGATGCAACCATATACCAAACTGGAGGCTAGGCTCTGTCTACTCAATACCGCCATAACCAGTCAGGTGGCAAAGGAGACCACACACTACACTTCCAGTCTCACATAGACCTACCGCAACAGCGGACCTAACACATGATCACACATGAACATACTTGTAGGCTCGGACCACAGCTATGCCTATGCAGCAGAGACCTCCTAAGCAGACATCCATGCAACCACTACCACGGAAACGAACATGTGCAACACATATCACACAAAGCCAATGTGCTGAACACTCACAGCCATTAACAGTAAACAACACACCTCATACACCTGTACTAGGTGCCTCTATCATCAGGCACACTAACATCACGTTCACCAGGCTTAACGAGGTGAGGGTCATGGTGTGCAGCCTGTCGGCCACTATGACCTGCCACATAACACAAACACTCAGGTAACCCCAAGGCAAGTACAGGTCTGACTCAGTCAATGTCCATGCTGGTGTGAATGGCCTGACACATTCCTCCCTGGACTACATGACATGAGACAGTACAGAGCTCTCTGAGCACATAACCCAAGACAGTTTGACCCTGACCTTGAATAGCATCCTACCCTCACCTAGAACCATGCCACAATATCAAGGCACGATGATCCCTTCCAACAATTGACTGACATACTGGTGTCATTCACAGGTGTGCCAATGCCTGCCATCTTGGGGTGGTATGCTTTGCTAGGGACAGCTTGCACATGTCGCCCCTGTCCTATTGGAATTTGGCGGAGCCTCTTGCTACACCCATAGTGTCTGTATTAGGCAAGGCTCATAAGGCAAACCCACATCCATTTGTATCACAAAGGATGAGGAAGTAAGAGTGATGCTACTCAACACCAGAAGTCTAGACCTAAGGATGCATGCACTCAAAACCCTACTTGACATTCTGGACATCGATATCTGTGCATTAACATGTACCTGTTTCAGGTTTCACAGGAGCACACCAGTACTACCAGGTTATAGCTGTTACCATTCTTGTCAGCCCCAACACTTGAACAAAGGAGGGGGAGTATCAGTATTCAATGCAGATTCCCACGCCTCCACATTGGTGGCACAGTACAACATAGGTGTTAGGCCATTGAGCACAGAAGACGTAGTTGGGGACCTGGGGAAGAAACACGGTAGTGGTCTGTCATTTGTCAACCACATGGCCAATGTGGATTGAGAGACATGTTATATAGCCCAGCTAATCATGAGGGATTCACATGTATGGCAGTGGAGGTCATTGTGCCTCTTTACTCATCCATCATCAAGCCTATAATTGCGTACAATGCACCTTTTGGGATGTACCTAACCAGACACCCACAGCAACTGGTACAGGACAACAGTACCTCATCAAGGGGATGCAATGGCTCACACAGATGTCATATGCTGCCCAGGTAAAGTAAATCCAGCTGGACTCAGTGGCTTATTGCCTGTTCAGAGGCAATCTGTGCGTGCCATATACAGCCATGTCCTACCCAGCAGTAATGAACATGCTGCACCTCAGGCAATCAGAGTCCCATACAGCCACATGCTCAGGAGAGCTGGACCTCAGCACTGACATACATGGACATGCTGGAGGGGCATATTCCTAACCGAGAGGCTCCCTTCACTCTGTAATGAGCTCACACTACAGGTTAGGTAGAGTCCCTCATTGACTCTCTTCCATAGGAATCTGGATGACTGGATGTAGATCATAGTTGTACCCCAGGTATCACTTCTATGTCACTGTTAGATGGAGGCACAGTATACTAACATCGGACAAGGGCATAGCAGCATAACTTGTAATTGGGTGGCGAAAGACAAACACATTCTACTAGGCTTACCAATGCCCTAGGGCAAATAGTCTAGTATGAACCTATGAACATGTGTGCACTGCTATAGTACTTCTGCCATATGTTGCATGTGTGTATGTTGTGGGGGATGTTCAGGTAATGGCCGGATACTACTGCACAGGCGACACGTCTGACACATTCTGGGTGTTCATCCCTACATACTGGATGTGTGTTGCCATCCAACCCAACCCTGTGATGTGCACACATTACTCAGCCTGGATTTACAAATCCGAACAACACCACAAGCACAGTACACTACCTTGCTATGTATGCATTTAATTACACAGTTATTCAGTAGTTATGACAGTGATGCTATCCATGCAGCCCATTGGGCCAGTGGAAGCCACAACACACACCGCCAGCACCTTTGCATATGCTTACCACAGACATCCCACATACTGCATGTACTGTGCACACACATATCTAACCCAGAACAACTGCACACCACTTATTAATCCTGTCCAGTGGAGTACAGATACAGGCATATTGTATAACAATAGTAGGAGGCTACTGCAGCACAGGGCAGATTCACATGACAGCAAGGCATCTGTGGTCAGCAGTGTTAAGATGCTTCACATTCACCAAATGCACAGATATTGGCTACATTGTCGCAGACAGTTTAGGTGCAGGTACCCCCCCATTCTCCTACACATGTGGTATTAGTTATCCCAGATGACTGTCACCTCCCTATCCTCTCACATGTCCAGGTGAGAGCCACCTTCATCATTGCAGAACACATAGCATCACTGTTACGAAATGGTATCTCTGGATGTGTGCTACATTCACCCCTGGAGGACATAGCACCACATGACAGACTGATATTAATCCCTGGCCATACTACAGGATATGTACCTGAACAGTGCCATACATACACAGTGGTCCCACACCAATGAGGAGGAACCTCTACTGACCCTGGGAACTACTGCATCATATGCACAACTGGCCTTGTGTTCTAAGCTATGGAAGTGTTAAGTATGGGCAACATGTACAGCAATATTACATATGTTTATATTTCAGGACTATGTACACACAACCTATCTCATGGACATACCTATAGATAGTGAACTATGATACATTTGGAGGTGTCACAGTATAGACAGGATTAACCTGCTACTTTGCATTACCTGTGTTTGTGGCAGCTGTTGCTGTGCCAGTGGTGCTTGTTGCTGCTTGCTCCTTGCTGCTTGCTGCTTTCTGTTTGCTGCTTGCTGCTGCTTTTGCTGCTGGCTGTCGTTATATTTGTTTGTTTCTCTCTCTGTCTCTCTCACTCTTTCTCTGTAGGTTTTGTGCAATGAATGTTTTGCATGAGTGTAGTGTGGGTACTCAATGCTTTTGTAGGTATCTGCATAGGTCCATGTGATGGCCTCTGCACCAATTGTAAGACAGCATTTGCTAATTACATGCAGCCAGGTGTGTACTGATTGCATGTCTCACTGTGATTTCAGGACACTGCTATAAAAGGGTATGTGAGATAGGCGTTGCCCTTTCAGATTGTAGGGCGTGGACCATGCTGGTATGCTGTTGACAGTGTTCTGTGAGTATGAAGGTTAGTACATCTCCCATGCTTCATGCTGTGTTGTAGATTCAGGTTGCTGCATTTCTCTTGCCTGTTCCCTGTAGTGAGTGTGTCTGCATACTGACACTTACAACTATATGTCATATGTATTGCTATATAAATATATATATATCTGTGTACATATACATACTTTCATATATGTACATTAGCTGACATTATTGGGTACAAGCTAACATTTATCAGGGCTGTTTCTATTAACACTACACTAGTATGGGAATCCAGTAATTGGGACTATAAACATCTGCCTGACATGCTTTGGGTTGTAGACATACTATATTGCCTTTATCTTCATTCCTACTATTACATGTTCCACTTATTTAGCACTATATTCCTGTATGAGAGTCATGGCTTAGTGGTAGGTCATACAGACTAGTGTTACAATGGTCTTGTGGTAGGGCCTACTAGTATGCTTATATTCTGCTTTTGACTTGAGTATAGGGCCTATCAATCAAAGTGCTGGAGGCACCTTTAAGCAGTTAAAGGGGTTAGTAGGTCTCACAGGAGCCAGGCTGTGTTGCAGATTCTGGTTGCTGCATTTATGTTCACTGTTTCCTGTAGTGAGTGTGTATGGATACTGACACCTACAACTATCTTTCATATGTATTAATATATATTTATATATATGTATGTGTAGCTATACATACCTTCATATATGTACATTACCTTACTTTATTATGTACAAGCTAACAAGTAGCAGGGCTGTTTCTGTTAACACTGACCTAGTATGGGAATCCAGTAATTTGGCCATTGAAACTCTACCTGACATGCTTTGGATAGTACACTGATTCCTACTATTACATGTTATATTTATTTTAGCACTGTGCTCTTGTAAGGCTGGCATGGCTTAGTGGTGGGTCATGTAGACTAATGTTACCAAGGTCCTGGGTTCGAGACTGACAGTGGGAATTTATTTTTCTTTGCAAACTTTCAAACTGTGTACAGGACCTGTCAATCAAAGTGCCATAAAGGCACTTTTAAGCACTTTAAACCAGGTCTGCGCTCGTTTGCGTGGAGCTCACGCATGCACACTGGCGGTGAGCTCCACTAACACAAGCGCACACCCGCGCTAATTTCTTTGAAAGAAAAGAAAAAGGGGTGACAGGAAAGTGGTGAAAAAGGGGTCACAAAGAGGGTAAGACAGTAGGGAAACAAGCGTGGGATTTGCAGAAGGGATGTAGGTAAGGCCCATAGATGCCCATGTCTTTGGCAGCAACAGCTGTGCATTTCCATGTATTTTGGTGAGACATTGGAAACCTTTCACCCCTGAGAGAGGTGTCAGGACAACATTAATATTTGTTGTAGAGCCAATTGTAATTAACTGTTTCAATGTCAAGCAGACATGTGTGCGACATGGACAGCTATGTATAGGGCGTAATTTTTTTGTGGGTACAGAGTGCCCTTTTTTTTTTTTTCAGGTGAGAGTGGTATGTCAGGTGAGGGAAGTCAGTATAGCTGGGGAGGTAGGTTGGGTAGGTTAACAGACAAGACAGACAAGACGCATACAGGGGCGGTGTATGACACACGTGGGGGGGGTTACACAATTGACGGGGACGGAGGTTGGGATATCCGAGATGCATGAGCCCACAGATGGCAACAGTGGAACTGATATCCCCACCCATAGGCAGTTGTCACTGTTCCTTCACAGCCCAGGACGGGGCTGTGCTGGGGGCTGTGTAGGCGGGGCAACGGCCGGGGCCGTTAGCTGTGCCACACGAGCCTCGAGCTGGTGTAGGGGCCCAAGAACAGAGTCTTGGATCTCCCTTCGCACCACAGACCGGACACCTTGGAGGGTGAGTGGACGAACCCCTCCGGCCACACTTGCAGAGGGGGACGGGCCCCATCCCCTGCAGCGCTTCCACCCGAAGGTGGCACAGGGCCACCGGAGGGGGGTCCAGCCTGGGCACTAGTGCCAGGTGCAGTCGCCAGCTGAGGTGGGAGAGGTGGGTCCGCTGGGACCTGCCTTCCCAAGCGTTCTAGGTTTGTGAGTAGTTATGTTAGTTTGGGTTAGTGTCATTTTATTCCATTCAGATTAGTTGTAACAGCATGCATTGGTATTCCCATCAAACAAACACCCAGATATTAACACCATTGAACATGGGGCATATCAATATCACATGCATTATTTAAACAGAAATACACAGTCAAACAACATGCAGGGTTGATTAATGGCAACACGCCATCAAATTTGCAGGTATGAACAGGGCACATGCACAAACAGGCATGCATATATTTTGGAAACGGACAAATGTCCATGATTAATGAAATGTTCACATACCATTATTTAGTGGGTGTTGTTATATGGAATTATAGGGTTGGGTGGAGATAGAGATGATGCATTCATATGTTACACTGATTTACATTTGTAATAGGTACACAATTAAGTTGAGGCTGATGTTTCAAATTATCTTTATTTGACTGTCATGCTACACCTGTTACGAATACATCACTATCCTACTTATGTTTAATCTGATCAGATACATCATCCTGCTACACTTTGATGACAGGACAGGGGACAACTATGGCTGTTTAGTCTGTCAGATAATCATTCATTCTATCTGCAAATTGTATACTGTGATCACCATACAGACTTTGGCCTACACATTCCAGATTCTGACACACTGAAATCAGTTTGGGATATTAAGATGTACTTCCCACATGCATTTAGTTCTGTAGAAACACACTGGGGCTACTATATTCAGGGGTTATTACTACTTTATTTATTCATACATGACCCTTTCTGTCACTCTCACACATCCTGCAACTTCACAGTTCAGGTTGGTACTTCTAGGCTTTGTTCACATGTTAGACTGGTGGTGATTCAAACACTTTCCAACAGCCTCACTTCTGTCATGATTCAGCATTTCAACAGGGGATATATCTCACATATGACTACCTCAGATTCTAAAGCTGTACTCTACCTTAGATTCTAAAGCTGTACTCTTGGGACTACTGCAGGTTGCACTATATTTAATTCATGGTGGGACATCTGTATTACAGCACTGTTTAATTCTATCAATTATATTTCCAGTTACACTTGCATACTGATGAACTTGTTGCAGCCATACCTGCAGACTTACAATTCCTGCTTGCACATTATATTACTTTTAATCAATACACTGCAGTGTTCTGATACATGCTACAGTACAATATTTATTTACAAGTAATGGGTGGGGTTACTAACCTGCATGGTGGTGCAGCCGCACCAGCCTACGGCCATACATCTCACGATCCGCAGAGCGGACACCTGCAGCTGTAATACGAAAGAAGTAATATTGGACTACACATCTCCATGGTATCGGCCAGTTGAAATCCTTACATACATAAGCAAAATGTAACTTACTCAGTAGTGGGGCGTTGGGCATATCCCGGGCCTCCTGGATCCATTCGGTCAACTGGTCTTCCTTGCGTCGCTTCAGGTCCGCATGGTGGTGACGGACCTGCTCACCAGTGCATGGAATGCCAGTAGCACTGGTCAGATCATGAGCCAACTGGTCCCATGCCTCTGCCCTATATGCTCCCCATGAGACCTGGCCCTGCATGAGTTGGGCCTCGTGATGATGGACAAGGAGCCAGACCATGTATCTGGACTCCTCAATGCCCCAACGCTGTGCTCGAAAGCAACGTCCCTCACCTACTCCACTCATTCTGACTGCAGGTCTGTTCTACAATCGTTTCTGCTGTGTATTCCCGCCTATGGGGCTTATATATGCCGCTTTTCCCGCACATTTCTCTGATTGGCCGTTTTAGAATTGTATCTACTTCACTGAAAATGCTTTATCATGCTCCATTCTGGATTTTATCCCATATATATGCTATTTCTGCATTTCTAGGTATTGCTGTCATGGCTTAGTGGTTTAGTACGCTGACTCTAGTGCATGGTATCCTGGGTTCGAATCTGACAACTGATTTTTGATTTTCCTGACAGATATGAGTTGAGACCTGTCAATCAAACATGCCAAAAGCACTTTTAAGCACTTAAAAGCAAGTCTGCGCTCGTTTGCGCGGAGGTAACGCATGCACACTGGCAGTTAGCTTGTGGGAGCAGCGCGCAAACGGTGTGCGCTAGGGTAACCCTTAATTGGCTAGTGACACACATGTTCAGCTTAGCACAGCTAGTTGCAAACAGTTTCAGCCTGTCAAACCGGTGCTTAGCAACGGGCACGCAGTTTGCAGCTTTTTAAACACTACTCAGCTACGGGCAGTCTGTCTCACTGCAGCTTAGCTAAGAGTACATTTCTGACTATTTTTATTCTTGTGTTACTTCAAAGTATATGCTCCATTTCATTGCATTTTACAAAAGGGAATACTTTTACATTTGTACAATACTGTCAGGGGGAGTTTTAGTGCTTATTTACAAAAAAAAAAAAAAAAGGTTGTTGTGGGGGCTCGAACCCTGCCTGCCTACTCTTAGGCCAGCAACTCTACCGCTAAGCTATTACTTCTTGGCTTACTTTGCATATTTAGTTTTTATATCCTTTTCCACTGACTGCTAACTGCAATTGCGCTAGTAGCACACCCGCGCACACAGTAGCAAACATTTACGGGGTTTAAAAAAAAAAAGGTTTTAATTTAATTTTATAACATCTCTTCACTTTATACACTGATGGTCTGTCGGGGCATGTGTTGTGTAGTGTGTTTATTCACATTTCCATGGCCTCTCGTGGCTGTTTACTTTCAGCCATTCTAGTCTTCCGGGGGCGTGTCCGCTTGCAGGGCTTAGCCTACAGACACGCCCCCTACTCTCTTACACGGACCGTGTAAGAGTTACTAGTGTGATTCAGCATGCCTCATGCACCTCATGCATGTGCATGACATGCTGACATCACACCGTTTAACTGCAGCCTCCGTGTAAGAGTTATAACTCTTACACGGAGGCTGCCTGAATCTGGCCCCTTGTCTTTCAAAAAGTGCTGTCAAGTCAGTAATGAAAGCTGGCTCTGTCAATAGCCCTGTAGGTGAAAAATTATTCCTTAGCCCTTTCGGCACTATATTCTCATTAAGACATTGTTATAAATAAGCAACCTCTAATTGGAATTTTTTAATTCTCAATAGTTTATTGTCAAATAATTTTAAATTATCTGACAGTGTAGACAAAGTACCTTCAATGCCAGCTGAATCGTCAGCAGTTTGTGACCCGTTAGGGGACTGCCCAAATTTGAAAGCCTCCAAGTTCACAATCCAGTCCGCTAACAACGGAATGTCAGTGGTTGTCGAGTTATGAAGGAAGTTGTTATTACCACTGTTGTGTGGTAAATGAGTCGCGTTACCAATGGGACCGACAGTATCAGTTTGTAAAGAATTACCTCCATTAGACCGCACAGACTGAATAGGCTGGCCGGCTGGAAGAGACTCCGATGGAGTATTATAAAGCTGAAAAGGTTGATGCAAAACACCAGAGGTAGTTGTAATCACTCCATTGTTACCCTTATGTTCAAGGGAATCAAAACGAGAGTTCAAGGCATCAAGACGTTGTGATAGCGACATCAAGATAGTCGGGATGTCAAAGCTATCATTACCCTCAATAGGGCCATTTGTAGGAGGTGCATTTACAGTTCCAGGGTGAACAGGACTTCCAGTATCCATGAAAAAAAACAATGAAACAACCAAATCAGGAACCAACAGAAGAGAACAGCAAAACTGGATCCTTAGCCCACAAACACACCAAAAGACTTGAAAATAGCTGAACGCAAATTTTATTATTCCTAATACGTTTTTGCTGCTGAAACTTCAGCTGCTTCCTCAGAGTAAACAGTAGAAAACGCGCCAAAATTTAAAAATTGTTTAAAAGCTATTTGTCATAATGACATCACCAACAATTAGGCAAGGGGAATCATTTAAAGGGGAAATAATGCATCAACAAACACCAGCAAATAGTTAATGTAGTTATAAAAACTCTAGTCAAAGCAATTGCTAAACAGTACAGTTCCACTAAAGCAAATATATTGTATATATTATGTGGCCACTATAAGTAACTCATAAAGCCAACAACATATTTGGCCAGAGAATGTTATTATTACATAAACTTTAAAATGTTAAAAGAATTTATATTACTGAATGAAATAAAATGAGAATAAACATGAAATACCCTGAATGGTTATCTCAAATAACTTTTAAGTATTAAAACACAAGCAATGTTGCAGCTTTCATTAAGACCAGGGGAGGAAAAAGCATTCAGTTTAAACTGCCATTCCAATTCTCTGTTCTCCAAATGTAGAGAGGTAGGTCCTCCCCTGATATTGAATGGGACATGGTCAATAGCCATGAAATGGAAGCTATGACCCGGTGCGCTCATTATATGTTTTGCTAATGCATTGTCCCTTTTGTTGTTCCTGATAGAATAATTATGTTGATAAATACGTTCTTTAAATTTACGATCAGTCTTACCAACATAAAAGGCTTGACAGCAGTCGCAAAAGGTGACATAGACAATAGACTTGGTGTCACAGTTAAAGTGATGATAGATAGAATACTTTCTATTTCTGATGGCAAAAGTGCTACCTGTTCTTAATAAATGACACCAGTTACAAGCTCCACAAGTGAATGTGCATTTCAATCTAGAGAGGGAACTACCAGCACTGTTCCTTTGTAATAACTCTTTAAGGTTGTTACCCCTTCTATAAATAACAGTAGGGGACGGACCAAGTTTTTCCAGCAGTAAGGGGTTGTCAGATAAAAGTTGCCAATTTTTGCAAATGATCTGCCAGATAGATTGCGAGTTTCTATTAAAAGATGTAATGAAACTCATCCTGAACTTTCTCATATGATGGCTACCTGATGAATCCGTTAAGGAAGTAACAAGTGGACCAGAAAGGTCATCCAAATGGGGTTCAGCCAGACTGATGTCGAAAGGTGGGGGACCATCATTGTGTAAAAGAGGTTTGCAAAAACCAATAAGTCTCTTATGTCCCACTTCATCAATGAGATCATCAACCAGACGGGACGGATATCCACGGTTGATGAATAGATTTTTAAGAAATGAACATTCCTCATGGATAACATACTATATTAACTATTTGCTGGTGTTTGTTGATGCATTATTTCCCCTTGAAATTATTCCCCTCGCCTAATTGTTGGTGATGTCATTATGACAAATAGCTTTTAAACAATTTTTAAATTTTGGCGCGTTTTGTACTGTTTGCTCTGAGGAAGCAGCTGAAGTTTCTGCAGCGAAAACGTATTAGGAATAATAAAATTTGCGTTCAGCTATTTTCAAGTCTTTTGGTGTGTTTGTGGGCTAAGGGTCCAGTTTTGCTGTTCTCTTCTGTTGGTTCCTGATTTGGTTGTTTCATTGTTTTTTTTCATAGATACTGGAAGTCCTGTTCGCCCTGGAACTGTAAATGCACCTCCTACAAATGGCCCTATTGAGGGTAATGATAGCTTTGACATCCCGACTATCTTGATGTCGCTATCACAACATCTTGATGCCTTGAACTCTCGTTTTGATTCCCTTGAACATAAGGGTAACAATGGAGTGATTACAACTACCTCTGGTGTTTTGCATCAACCTTTTCAGCTTTATAATACTCCATCGCAGTCTCTTCCAGCCGGCCAGCCTATTCAGTCTGTGCGGTCAAATGGAGGTAATTCTTTACAAACTGATACTGTCGGTCCCATTGGTAACGTGACTCATTTACCACACAACAGTGGTAATAACAACTTCCTTCATAACTTGACAACCACTGACATTCCGTTGTTAGCGGACTGGATTGTGAACTTGGAGGCTTTCAAATTTGGGCAGTCCCCTAACGGGTCACAAACTGCTGGCGATTCGGCTGGCATTGAAGGGACTTTGTCTACACTCTCAGATAATTTAAAATTATTCGACAATAAACTATTGAGAATTAAAAAATTCCAATTAGAGGTTGCTTATTTACAACAATGTCTTAATGAGAATATAGTGCCGAAAGGGCTAAGGAATAATTTTTCACCTACAGGGCTATTGACAGAGCCAGCTTTCATTACTGACTTGACAGCGCTTTTTGAAAGACAAGGTGCTTGTTTGATGGAACTTATGATTAAGCACTACTCTATAGCTATTTCAAGTTTGCAAACTGAAATCACATCTCTGGATAATGCTATCAGAATGGATATTGATTTAGTGCATTATAAGTACGATTATAACCGCATTTTTGTCAGCATTGACGCTCTTCTCGTCAAGCTGAAAGCGAACAAGACTAAAAAACTCAATAGGGATAGAACTGCTTACCAACAAGGCAATGTTTATCCCAAGCTCAATGATAAACCCAGGCTGATTGCTTTAACAGTTAGTAATTCCACCATTACTAATGACCAGCAACCTCTTGAAACACTTGATGTCATTGAGGAGGATTTGGATGATGAACCAATGCATGGCCCTAGGCGTAGCAACAGAATCAAATCAGCTTATAACAACAGTTTACCATCTCGACCTAATAACTCTGGAAATAAGAGGAACAACAATTTTTTAGGGAACCGGGACAATTTCCAGTTTTGGAAAGGGAACAGGAAGTGTTACAATTAACTGAAGTAGGGAATCAGTTTAACGCTTCGCCTGGAAATTCTAAGTTTCCCGTTGTGCTCACTAATAAGAAAGGTGATTTTCAAGTTTATAATTTTTCAAGCATTGTTCTTAGTGAAGAACTGATTGAACTCCTTTCATTGGGCTATGCTTTTGTCCCTACTAAAGGTTGTAATTTGGCTAGAACAATTATTGATTTCAAATGTTTCATACGTAAACTCAATCTGCAGTTGTTGTTTAATGATTCTTGTACGACCAATGACACTCGGTTAAAACTGCCGAGTGTATTCAATCCTCCTCTCCATCATGGTTTGAACACCTTTGAAAGCATCTGTGAATTGGACTTCCGCCATTTAGCTGTTTCTAACAATAAAATGGCTTGCCCACCACAGAATTTTAACATTACTAAGGAACAAGCTTGGGCTTTGGATAACTTGAGTAAACTACCAGTCAGGGTCATCAAACCGGATAAGGGTGGTGGCTTGGTGGTTTTTGACATATCTGAATACAACGAAAGAATGTCTACCGTGCTTGATTCTCCTGCTTACTCCACCTCGTCTCTTAATGAGATGAATGTGTCACACCAAAGAATAAGAGGTTATTTCAGGGACATGTTTTTGGCAGGAAAAATCGATTTGGATACTTATAATTTCTTTGACATCAGTTTCCCAAAGACACCTATAATGTTTGGAATCCCTAAGATTCACAAAGACCTGGTGAATTCACCTCTTCGGGCTTTAGTCGATGGCAGATCTTCCATGACACATCCAGCTGCCTGCCTCATTGATACTATTTTGTCTAAATATCTTAAATCTATTCCTGCGATTTGTAAGGATTCTTGGACATTTCTTAATAGTATTAATGCATTAGATTTCAACACTTCTCTCAATTTCCTGACGATCGATGTGGTTGATTTATACACGTCTATCCCACACCAAGAAGCAATAGAATGGACGAGCCGCCTCTTGAAAGATTTGGATGCTTCACGTAATGAGATAGATATCATCTCTGAACTGTTGGATATTGTCCTCAGCTCCAATTTCTTCACCTTTGATAATCGGTTTTTCCTACAAAAACATAGCATCGCCATGGGTTCTCCTTGTGGAGCGGGTGTAGCTAACTTTTTCATGGCTTTCTGGGAGAAACATTTCCTCCTTAACCACCCTGAGTTTAAGGATTCCATCATGTTCTACACTCGCTTCCTTGATGACATCTTCATTCTTCTCCATGGTGATGACCAATGTACCAGCCGATTAGTAGAGTTCATGAACTCCACCACTGAATTCTTAAAATTCACTTCATTCATTCATTGTTTGGACAACTGACTTATCTTGTGCCTGAGACAGTTGTGAGGATGGTGTTTGAGGGCTGACTATGTCGGATGCACACAGTACACTACCTATACATGGTACGGCACAGGTAGTGTTATGTTTGCATCCCTTTTATTGTGTGTGTGAGTCAGAGACAGGTATCAATCCCTGAGTCCCTACAGTGTCAGTGTGTGTGCTATGCATTGCCTCTTTCCCAAGGCATGGGCATATTGGGCACTTCTCCATCTGCCTATGGGTTAGGCTCAGGAGGTTCCTCCTCCAAGTCCCTCTGTGCCTGTGGTAACCTTGGCAATGGTGGGGGGCTGTGTGTCCTTTCCCCAAGCTGTTCCTGCTACAGCTGTATCCACAGGATCATATTGTGTAGCATGGCACATACTATGAACATGTGTGCACATGTGGCTGGAGAGTACTGCAAGGCTCCACCGGATATGTCAAGCAGCAGAACCATGAATAAGTGTCAGAAGAAAAATTCAAGTGAGTCACATCTGCCTCAGGTGATGAAAATTTCCTTTATTAACTGCTAACTAGATTACAGCAACATGTTGGCCAAGATGATCTCAATCTGATCAGCTTGTTTACTGACATCAACTTTTATACTTTCCTGTTACCAGCCAAAATAGCTTTTGTTACATTTCTAACAGTTGACAGTTGGCTATGAAAAACATCTAGGATCACAAATTACTTCAGAAAAGAATGTGTTACCTCAAAACCACAGCTAGTGTAGAATGTTTACCTCAAAACCACAGTTAGTACAGAATGTTCAAAAAGGTACAGAATACTTAGTTCAACAGTGGTATCTGGAATTTTCCAGGACACACAGCTTGCCTCAGTAAATTAGCTCTTACTCAGCCGTGCATCCTTTTACCAAGCTTTCATTTAACTGCAGTTAGCTTTCTTTATTCAGAAGTATAGAAAACAGATGTTATTCAAGTTCATAAGCAAACTACATCTATCATAGATAAAGCCCATCTTTAATAAACATGGTTCAATGACCTTTCCTTACCAACACTTCAGCAAATAGCATATTCATGTTGCTAGATGGGAGAAAGACACAAATAACAGTATGTTTTAAAACTTTTTCTCTTAACATTTCCCCCCTCAAAACACTTTTATTTGTCTTTCTATTTCAGCAATATATGGTAAAAACTAAGTTTTTCTTTGCATACATTACTTCATTTGCAAGACAAACTTTTAAACTTCAAAACATTTGCAAAAGTCACATTTCAATGCATTCACTTTCACCAGTTTGTTGCAACTGCTGGTACATCGTTTTTGTAACAGCAGTATCAACCAGTCTTTGTAGAAGACCTCTGATACAGGGTATACAACAGCAACCACATACCACCATGATAGCCACAGCGACTCCGACGGAAACCAGGAAACTGCTGATGAGATGACTCCATTTTCCAAACCATGCTTGTAGAAAGTCTGTGAAGGGATTATTTACCCCAGAGTTCTCTGCCAATTCTTCAGATAACCTCTCCAAACCTTTCAAAGCTCGAGTGATGCTCCCATCAGGGGCAGTGTTATTCGGAATATATGTACAACAGAAAGTCCCAAACATCCTGCAAACTCCTCCTTCTTTGGCCAGGAGCATATCCAACGCAATTCGATTCTGCCATGCTACCTGCGAAGTGGTCTCCAGTTGTTCAGCAATACCTTTTAATGCATATTTGGTATAGTTCACTAAACGCTGCTGGTTATAGTAAATGTAGTTGATCCAGTCCACATTCTTATTGGGTTGAATCCAGACAAAGACGGATGCAAAACCAGCCGCTATTTGGTTTATTGATTTGTATTCATCAGGCACGCCTCTTGGTACGCCAATGCTATCGATGTAGACACTGCTATTGAAGGATTGCTTCGGTGCCTCTCTTTTTCTCTTATTCAACCACCTCGGCTTTATTTCAGGTTCTCTTACAAAATTGCTTGCTGGAACTGGGAAAATGTAGAATGGCAGAATTAACTTTGCAAGTGCACAAGTTCCCTTCCAGGGAATCGTAAGCCTTGATCTGAGTTTGTTGTCTCCACATAACCACCATACGTCTGCCAAACTATGAGTTTGGTTCTCCAGAAATGGATTTTCATTGCCATTCACAGTGACATTGCAATAATTCTGTCCCATATTGCCATAATTCTTTCCTGTGCCATCTCTGGGAATGCACATATATGAACCTGGATAAGAGATTGCTGTAGGCCGTTTCTCAACTTTGCTTATGACTGGACAACACTGGGTTTCATCTTTACATTTATCTTCGGTTTTGTTGAAGAATAACTTTAACATACACGTCAGATTACCTTCAGTTTGCATCAATGGGACGTCGGTAGTTACTGTTTACCTTCAGCACAAGAAACACAGTTCTCACGATGTGCCTCTCGGGTACTATATCTAACCCAAGATAACCATTCATTATGGTGTACGAATCCCGTCTCGAGTAACAACTGTTCTTCCTCTGTGAAGGCAAAATCTGCTTTACTTGTAGCATTGTTAAGGCTTTGCACTTTAAGTTGGAAAGTCCCCAAAGGATCAGTTCCAATTGGAAGAGACACTCCGATTCCATAAACTCCTGAATCACTTTCTTGTGGTGACACGATGGTTATAGTAATCACTTCAGTACCTTGGAAATGCGCAATTTTTATTCTTTGTTGCCTGCTTTAATCTTTCTCCGGTATCACTGCACCACTTGTTTCCCATCCATTCACATCTGTTGACCACCAAACATTTGACCAGGATGCACAGTCTCTATTGCACAAATATTTTGCATGAGTCAAGAAATCATTATTGTTCCATTTAGCACAGTCCAAAATTCCTTCACAAAGTTTCACCTTAAACACAGTAGTAACACCTCTTTGTGCTTGCAGCGCCACCATTCCTTTTTCTCTCACAACTGTTCCTTCTCGTATGGACATATTTACTTTCGCCACCAAAATCATCATCACGTAACAGTTCAAGTACCAGTTGAACATGGCCATCCTTCCTTTGTAGTCAGACTTTGCGTTCAGGGGTCCGGTGGAGTCTGACCAACATTAATGGTAGAAGGAAAAGTCTTACATTTTTTACAGTGGGTAATATGAATCCACAAAGGCCTCTCTGCGATCTTTACAACCGTAGGTGTTGAGATAAGTACTTGATATGGGCCTTCCCACCTGGGTGATGACCAGTTCTTTCTCTTTACAATTCGGATCCACACCCAGTCCCTGGGTGCCACGCTTAACAAGGTTTCACTTCTGGAATCTGCAAAGGAGTCATTGGTTACAAGAGACTTGACATTTAGCAGCTTCTTCATATAATCCGCCAGATCCTCACCCCCCTCACGTTCCGCTGGCAACAATCCCTGCCACTGCGGGACGTAATATGGTCTCCCAAACAAAAGTTCAAATGGTGTAAGTCCTTTGTAGGAGGGTGAGATTCACATGTACAGGAGTGCCAATGGAAGGCACACAGTCCAGGATCTATGTGTTTCTGCCATCAGTTTGCGGAGTTTACTCTTCAGGACACCATTGTGTCTCTCCACCAGTCCAGCTGACTGTGGATGGTAAGCACAATGGTATTTGAGATCAATTTGAAACACTTGACCCAACTTCTGAACAATCTGGTTAACAAAATGAGACCCATTATCACTGTAAATGCGTCTTGGTAAACCAAATCGGGGAATTATTTCTGTTGTTAAAAGCTTAGCTACTGTGTGTGCATCAGGATGCTTTACTGGAAAAGCTTCTACCCACTTAGAAAAAGCATCAATTATGACTAGACAAAACGTTTTTCCCTCTGAGGGTGTCAACTCAATAAAGTCCATACAGAGTGTGTGGAATGGATATGGAGGGGAAGGGAATGCCTGCTGAGATTTCTTAACTCCCCCCTGAGCATGATACTTTGCACATAATAAACAAGATAAACAGAATTGCTTTGCATAAGTTGAAAATCCTTTACACCAAAACACCTTAGACACTATTTGAACCATTGTCTGTACTCCTACATGGGCAGGTCCATGGCTAACCAATGCAGCATACCTAAAAAGGTTTGAGGGTAATACCATTTTGCCATCTGATGCCCTATACAACCCATCCTGTTGGGTAATACCATATTTCACCCAACTACATTTTTCCTTCTGTGTTGTCAATGTTTGCATTACTTTTAATGTGTCTAAGTCTAAGAGGTGTCCGGGTTCTAAATCATTGTCATGTAAAAGCAAATCATTTTCTTGAGCTGCCTTTTTTGCAGCCATATCAGCAAAAGCATTTCCCCTGGAGACAGAATCTTTTTTGTTAGTATGTGCGGAACATTTACATATCGCTATCTGGAGTGGTAATTGCACTGCATCTAACAACTGTAAAATTAAATCTCTGTGATTTATTGGTTTGCCTGTCGCAGTAACCATTCCTCTATTCTTCCATTGTTGAGAGAAAATATGCACAGTGGAGAAAGCATACTGACTATCTGTATAAATTGTCACTTTTTTACCCTCCCCTAAGGTACAAGCTCGAGTCAAAGCCACTAACTCAGCTGCTTGGGCAGAATAAATATTTGACAATCCTTTTGCTTCCAAAACTTCAGTTTCTGTGGTGACAGCACACCCTACTAGTGTTTTTCCTACAGTGTCCTTCTTTGCTGATCTGTCTACAAACAAAATGAGATCAGAATCTACCAACGGAATATCCGTTAAATCTGGCCGGGGAAGTACTTTGTTATGAATGCTCTCTAAACAAACGTGTGGAGTACCTTTTTCTGGAGTCGGCAGAAGTGTCGCCAGATTAAGAGTAGTACATCTTTCTATGGTCATATTTGGCTGTGTCAGCAGCACTGTTATACATGACAAATGTCGACTAGGAGATAAAAAGGTTATCTTATCTTGCAAAAGTATAGTAGCTACTGAATGTGGAACTTGCAATTTTAATGGGTGAAACAAAACTAATGATGTTGAGGCTTGCACTGCCATGGCGGCTGCCACTACAGCTTGAACACAATGCGGCAATGCCCTTGCAACAGGATCTAATCTGGAGGAATAAAAAGCTATCGGTCTCTGTTTATCCCCATGTACTTGTACCAGAACCGAAGTCATATATCCTCCCTTACAATCAACCATTTGTACAAACTGCTTAGAATAGTTCGGAAAACCCAAAACAGAGGATCCTGCTATCAATTGCTTAATTCTATTAAATGCTTGTATTGCCTTATCTGTCCACTGTATATTACTTTTTGCTGCCACGGGAGTGTCATAGATCAGTGTGGTCAATGGCCCTACTTCTTCAGCATAATTAGGAATCCAACTTCTACAAAAATTAGTCACACCTAAAAACATCATCTCCCGCTTAGTCGTAGGCATAGGTGCTTCAAGAATTGCTTGTTTTCTTTTATTTTCCAATTGTCTATCTTCTTGTGAGATTAAATAACCCAAGTACTTTACTTGTGCTTTCCACAATTGTAACTTCTCTTTATTTACTTTATGTCCTTGCTCAGCTAAAAAACTAAGAAGGGCAAGGGTATCCCTTTTACAACTTTCCTGCATGGGTGAGGCCAATAAAATATCATCTACATACAACAGGACCTGGCTTCCCTCTGGGGGAACAAACTGAGCTAAATTCGCAGCCATTTCTTGTGCGAATATTGTCGGACTCTCACAATAACCCTGTGGCAATCTGGTGTATGTGTATCTTTTACCTTGGAAAGTGAATGCAAACCAAAATCTACTCTCCTTGTGTAGTGGTATGGAGAAAAAAGCATTGCTTATATCTATGACAGAAAAATATCTGTGCTGAGGTAGTAAATCATTAAGTAGTGTATAGGGGTCAGGGACCACCGGTGCTCTTGGGATCACAGCTGAATTAACTGCTTGTAAATCCTGAACCAACCTCCAGGACCCATCCGGTTTCTTTACAGGAAACGACGGAGTATCGCAGGGTGAATCTGGGCATTCAACAAGAATTCCTACCTGTTTTAGCTGCTCGATAACTGGCTTAATTCCTTCCTCCGCTTGTTTACTTAATGGGTATTGGTGCTTACGAGGTCTAAAACCTGACTTTGGAGTTATACAAACTTCACCTGCTGTTTTCATCAGTCCCACATCTCCTTTACCTTTTGACCATAAATCTACAGGTAAGGCACATAACGCACTATCTTCCTCTTGAGTTAGGAGGATTTGTCATGCCTTTTCTGTTTTGTCATCCCTGAAGTGCACGCTTGGTCATGCCCAAGTCACCCAATTTAATCTTTGTGCCTGGATCTGTCGATCTTTTAACTGACTTTCAGACATTGTGTCCCAAATCGTTACCTTTTTCGCCAAATCTACCCAATGTGTCCCCACTGCTTTAGTAACTGAAACATGCGGTCTATAACTTGAGCGATATAAAGAACTCATTTCCTTAGTCAAATTACAGGTTACTACTGTATTACCTTGCATATCCCAAAACATATCATTCAAAATTATCCTTGCACACTTGTGCTTAAAGAATTATTTTTCAAATTCTTTATCCGGACCAAGGGCCTTATAGAACATTGTACAATGTAAGTGTGCTGCAACCTGCGGTGACCCGCTCCTAGATTTACTTAAAGCTAGATTGATCAACTCTGTATCAACCCTTCCCGGGCCATCTGAAATCAAGTCTAGGATATACCAGTAAAACAAGTCTTGTACTCCCTGTACTACTAAGCCATCCGCTAACCTTTTTGCCTCAATACCTTTAGGTGTGGGAATTGCCGCTATTCCAAACACATGCATCAGATCTCTTCCCAGCAAATTAACTGGACAAACTTTTGATATAATTACCCTACACCTAACAGTTTGGTTTGTTTGTGGACCTGTGAACAGTAGAGGATGAGACAGTGGTTCCTTATAAATTTTCCCGTTTGCCGCTTTTACAAGGACAAACTCATCTGTTTCGCAGTTCGAAGGCAGTACTGCTGGACCCAAAAGTGTACGTGATGCACCTGAATCACATAAAAACTCCACTTTCTGTCCCTCAACCAAAAACTCTATCATGGGTTTCTGATCTAGATGCATAGCAATACCCAAATTTGCCAGGTTTATGACTTCACAGTCACAATCCCGCCCTTCCATTAGAGTGTTCTGACATTCATCGTAGAGAGTGTCTGCCTCTTCACTATCCCCATAATGAATATGGCACCTTTCTTTACTATCATATAGTCATGCGGAGCCCTTGTTCGTAAGCTGTGGGGGATGTTGCCACTCTTCACAGTCAGCAGCGAAGTGCCCACGTCTACCACATTTAAAACATTCTCCACATTTTAACCTTTCCCTATAGGCTGAATGTCCACCCAATTCATTTAACGTGTCCCATTGCGGGCCCCCACATTTTATTATGCCACCATGGCACCCTTGCCCCCTTTGGTCCTGTACTAAGAATATACCACCATCATCCCCTTCTGCCAACACTTGTACTTTCTTTTTCTTTTTTAGATTAAAGTGTCACGCAGCATGTTGTGCATATTCAAACAAAGGCTGCAGTCTACATGTTCTGTGATCTACCATGTGCTTAGTAATAAAACTACTTATCAGAGCCTTACAACCTTTAAGGAAAGCATTCTTTAATTGCTGTTCATACGGACTATCATTAGTCTGATCCTGCGGAATCATCATTCTGCAATGGTTATTGAACACTTATGTCAATCTTACAATATAGTGATCTACAGATTCATCATCATTTTGGAGGCACTGATTTATTACTGTCCAATCTGCTCTTGGACACCACTTATCAGAAATTCTCTTTAACTGATCAGTGACTCGCGTATCTAACACCCCAGAATTATGCTTTAATGTAGTGCCGTCATCTGCCTTACATGTCCAAGTACCACAAGCTAAGTGCCAATCTGGACCTAAGATTTGTCGCACTACTTGTTCTACTTCTAAACCATTTAGATGATAACTTAAACGCATACCAACTATGTCCTCAAAAAACTTTTGAAAATTAACCTTGGGATGAAGAATACCATCCGTAGCTCGTTTTATATCCTCTCTAGCCCAGGGACGATAAACTAAAATAGTTGGTTCTTGTCCAACATCTCCTGCTTGTGGGTTTGCAACTTGTATTAAGGGAAGAGCTTTTGAATGGTCAGAAAGTTTAATAGCCCAACGTCCTTGCCCTGCTGGTCCTGACCTTAACTGCATAGGTTTGTCTACCTGTTGCAAAGCAACTTTAGGTACTACGGGAATTTGTGGGTAAATTGGAGGGGTCACAACATTTCCTTGAGCAGCCAATAACCCACCCTGCTGTACAGATCCCACATCTTCAGACTAATATTGAGGAGGTTCCCCCGGTAAGGCAGCAGCAATTTCACCATACAGTGGGGCGGTTGCCTGCCTTTGTACTGCACAAACTGTGTGCTCATCCTCTTTATCTAAAAATAAAGCTACTTTTCCACTTGCACCAGTGATCCCTTTTGATTTATTGTCTCTTTTTCCTGACACTGTTTTTATTTTATAGCTCGTTTATTTGCTTCTTCTAACCATTTTTGTGCTTGGGGAAATCCCAATTGTCTTTGCTTTTTAGTTCTAGTCCCTGCATCCTTTTTTAAATCTCTAACCAATTTTGCACAGGCATTCTTATTCAGTGTACCATCAAAACCATATTTCAACTTCCACTTTCTCAAAAATTTAACATTATTTTTGTTTAAACTTTTCATATACTTAGCGTCAACATTTAAACAGCCATCACTCTCACACTTGCAGCAACTTGAACCCATGTTTTCTTAGATTTCTTATTTTAGGACTGTATATTTTAGGACTGCATCAACATTATTTTTGCAGGGCTTATTACAAAATGGGGCTATCTTAAAGGGGATCCTAACAAAATAATCTTATCAATTATTCCTACCCACCCTTAACTAAAAATAAACCCCCCTGCCGACAAGGTTAAATTAAAAGAAAATTGTTTTCATCCTACCTGAACCAGATGAGATTCCATTTCCCCTTTTGGTTCAGAAACCGTCCCTCAGATAGGGATCAGAGAGTGACTGGCCTCTTTCCAATGACAAATCAGTCAGAGGGCTTTCCGTTGAGGGAATCTTAAGATAAGAAACCCTCACCTGCGCAGGTTTTTCGGTCTCTCTGTCGGTCTGATCCGTATCTTCATAGAGGTTTCCGGTCCGAAGGACCAAAATGTCAGAAGAAAAATTCAAGCGAGTCACATCTGCCTCAGGTGATTAAAATTTCCTTTATTAACTGCTAACTAGATTGCAGCAACATGCTGGCCAAGATGATCTCAATCTGATCAGCTTGTTTACTGCCATCAGCTTTTATACTTTCCTGTTACCAGCCAAAATAGCTTTTGTTACATTTCTAACAGTTGACAGTTGGCTATGAAAAACATCTAGGATCACAAATTACCTCAGAAAAGAATGTTTTACCTCAAAACCACAGCTAGTGTAGAATGTTTACCTCAAAACCACAGTTAGTAAAGAATGTCCAAAAAGGTACAGAATACTTAGTTCAACAGTGGTAGCTGGAATTTTGCAGGACACACAGCTTGCCTCAGTAAATTAACTCTTACTCAGCCGTGCGTCCTTTTACCAAGCTTTCATTTAACTGCAGTTAGCTTTCTTTATTCAGAAGTATAGAAAACAGATGTTATTCAAGTTCATAAGCAAACTACATCTATCATAGATAAAACTCATATTTAATAAACATGGTTCAATGACCTTTTCTTACCAACACTTCAGCAAATAGCATATTCATTTTGCTAGATGGGAGAAAGAGACAAATAACAGTATGTTTTAAAACTTTTTCTCTTAACAATAAGCATCCCAAACACATGCTCTGTAATGATCCTGGTTTGTGCATGTGCCTTATTATGGCATTCTTGTGTGGGTGTGTGTGCATTTCTGATGGGTGTCATCATCCACGGTTCCAGTGCATAGCTAGCATCCCCCAACAGATGGCCATATGGGACATCCCTTCTGGCAAATCCCTGATACAGCTGTGAGGAATGCCAGATGTGAAAGTCATGATAGCTTCCAGGTCTGCCAGCACACACATTCATGATTATAGCCTGGGCATTGCACATGACCTGGCAGTTGATGGAGGGGAAGCCCTTGCAGTTTATGTAGGCCCTACCCTGCTCACTGGGTGGTACTTTGATGTGTATATGCTTGCAGTCTATAGCACCCAGTACCTCAGGGTATTCTTCTATATGGTGGAAGAGACGTATATTGCTGGTCAACTCCTCAGGGGTGCGGGGAAAGTATATATGCTCACAGGCATGTGGTAGCATGGCATCCAGGAACTGGTGGAGTACCCTGGACGTTGATGCCTGTGAGACCCCCATGATATCCCCAGTTGGTCTTTGGAAGGTATATGTAGCTAGTATTCTTAAGGCTACATATACCTTGGTATCCACTGGGATGGGTTCCCCTCTGTTGGCTCTGGATCTGAGGCGAGGCCTGCACAGCTCGATGATTTGCTGCAGAATGTCCCTGTCCACCATGTAGCACTTCACTATCTCCAGCTCATGTAGCCCCTGGCAGGTTACCCTGGGTCTGTACACTCTTCTCCTCCTCCTCGGTCTGGGAAGGTTGTCACCATTATCCTCCTCACCACCCTTAGCCTCTAGCACACACTGGTGGATCAAAGGAACAGCAGCCTCTAACATTTTTCGTTGGTTTTATCAGTTTAAAATTCTCCCTAATGTGTACACCAGTGGTGTAGAGTTTGTGGGATAAAAACAGACAGAAAGGTGTTTGCATAGTTTATAGTAGAGTGCTGGGCTTCTGCCTGTGTAATTGGCTGATTCTGATACATTCCACCTGCCAGCTATGGTAGTGCTCCTTGATTGCCTTCCTTCTGCTGTTTCCCTTTTTTTTTCCTTTACCATTTCCACCCCTTTTAAGCCCTGATGGGCACTGTGCATACCTGCTGCTGAAATGTAAACAGTTCTGCTATTTACTGCCTTTTTTCTTTTCTTTTTTGTTTAAGACCCAGTGTGCACCGTCCACAACCCATTTAAGCAATGTAAACACTGCTAGGCAGCCTCAGACACACTGCTTTCCTTAGCTGTGCTTAGCTAAGGGCAAACATGGGCCACAGAGCTCCAATGCGCTTACAGCAAGCATGACACACCTCCTTTTGATGTCATCTACTTCTCCTGCTTACACGGCCTTGTTAGAGCACCTACATGGTTAGGTGCAGTCTGGCACTTAGAAGGAATTTGTGATTCAGTAAAATTCCCCTCATTTGCATACCCCACTGCCTTTCTCCACAGTTACTGTACTCACACTGAGCCTTTCTCCTTAACAACCACTGTTCCCTGGTATTATTTTTATTCTGCATGCCATTGACTATAATGGCAAAATGCAGATTTCCCTGAAAATTGCTTTTTCACATTTTTTTAAAATTTTCGGCATGATCTCTTTTGCGCGCCACTGCCCTATGCTTAAATAGCCTAGATCAGCCAAAAAAAAAACTTTTATTTTTAAAAAATAAACTATTTTCAATGCCAATGGTCATATATTTGGCAATTGGCATGCCTAATAAGTAGAATACATGCTTTCATTGGAGCTGTCATGCCTCCATTTTGTTATTTGCAGAAATGTATTCGTTAAGTAGCTGAATACATTTCTGCAACTGACACTGTTCCTGCACAGACACCTGCCTGCTTGCTGAATCAATAATTCACCTCACTTGCATGGTTATCACCAGCAAATAAGGTAATTAGCATTAGGCAGTGGTGTCCGTGCAGGAACAGTGTTAGTGCGCTCGTGCACATCCCGAGCCTTGTTTACTGGATCACTCGGACATATATTCCATGCAGTAACATTTATATTGTGAGTACGCAATGTGTAAGTATTACTGAATCCAGGGGATTGTCTGTTTTTGGAAGCACTTCCCAGGACTTTATTGACTCAGCTTTTGATATACCAATGGAATGTAAAATTTTAGAAAAAAAAACAGTTTTTATATTTACAACTTTAGTGACATAAATATTACTAAAGGTCACTTCACCTTATTTAAAAAGGGAATTTCTTATAGGCTCATAAGTTCATAGGTAGGTACTAGGCTATCAGCCCTAGGGCCTATACAAGTCCAGCCAAAAAGGTACCCTGGCTTTCGCCACCCAAGAAAATTATTTTCCTGTGCCCCTGTCGAGCAGAGCCACAGAGTTGATCCCCGGGTTGAATTTCCTAATTCCCGTCCAATCATCAAGTGCTAATGAGGAACTTTGTTTGATATGGATAGGTAGTTTGTTCCAGAGTATGGGAAGTCTCTAGGACAGGACTCTATCCCTCCAGCATGTTCTGTTTATTGTGGTGACAAGATTTAGGTCCCTAGAGCGTGTAGCTTTATGTACCAAGTTACAAAGCTGATATTGCTAATGTGCTTATAAGCTTGAAGATGTATATTTGAAAACTGAATTTAAAGATGTACTTTGGAGATGTGATTAATAACAATGATACCAATCAGGTTTTGCAACATAAAAGTACTTTTATTCCCCCGTGTCATCCTTTAATTACAGCATTTGAGAGACTGTGTGAACAGAATTTCAGGAAAATTAGTCAGTGAGACAAACTACAAGGTTAGCAATTTGACAAAAGACGAAATAAGAATTTTAAAGGAACTGGTAGGTAACCAGAATTATCAGGTAATGAAACCTGGTAAAGGGGGGGTTGTTATTATGTCTCAAATTGACTACATCTCAAAAATGTATGAAATTTTAAATGATTCTAAGACTTATAGTAGGACTTCAAGGAATGAGATAAACAGAGCATATGCTAAGATTTTTTGTTTAATGCCCTGTTTCAGAATTCTATAGATGTAAATTATGTCAGGTATTCAACTGTTGGGACACAGAAGATTCCAGTAATATTTGGGATACCGAAGACACATAAAAATGTTCCCAACCCCCCATTTTAACCTATTGTAGCAGCAAGGGGGTCAAAGACTGAGCCTGTTGCAGCATTTGTAGACTTTTCTGATAACCGAGTGGTTAGGGAGGCACCCCATATCTTAAAAGACTCATGGCACTGTTTGGAATTGCTGAGACAAACTAATGCTGGCAATGCAGATTATAGTTTCTTGACTGTTGATGTGATCAACCTGTTCTCGGTAATACCTCATAAGGAGGGGTTGGAATTTTTTCAAGAAAGCCTGTTGGCTAGTAAGGTTATTGACCAATCTAAAATTAATTTATTAGTAGAACTCATGGAGGTGGTTTTCACAAATAACTACATTATGTTTGAAGGTGAATTTTTCCATCAGGAAGCTGGAGTGGCTATGGGAGCTAAATGTGTTCCAAGTTTTGCCAACTTGGTCCTCTTGGAATGGGAAAAGAGATATGTGGTTTCCTCTGCCTTTATGGCCAATATTGTGCTTTATGTCAGATTTTTGGATGGCATCATGATATTATGGAGTGGGGAGGAGCATCTTGTGAACAACCTCATTGAATACCTTAATGGCACAACCACCTTCTTTGAATTCACTTTTAAATTTCACACTAGGGAGATTGACATTTTGGATATCCATCTGACTAGGGATGTTACCAGTGGAACACTGGTAAGTACTATTCACAGGAAAGAAACTTACTCTAACATATTGCTGCATTTCAACAGTTGCCATCCACTACATCAAAGAAAAGGGATAGTTAAAGGACAAATGGTAAGGCTCTCTCACCTCATAAGTGACAATGAACTTTCTTTCAAAGAGATTTTTTCATTAATTGGTATGTTTAAAGACAGGTGGTATCCTTTGGGGTTGCTCCTGAAAATTAAGAAAGAGGTTCTGATTAAAATGGGTACTACATTTAAGCCAATATTAAAAACAGGCTTAATGATCAGTACAGTGGCTAAGGACAAACTTTGATTCACATGTCTTGGTATTGCAATATAATGACGAGACACCAACATTAGTGGCTAGTATAAAAAGCTTATGGAAAGTACATTTTGACAAAGAAGTGAAAGAAAAATTAGGGTTCCAACCAAGGATAGTCTATAGTAAATATGTTGCAGAGGGAGTGGAGTTACTACAAAAGTTACACCTAGATCATTAATGTACAAATATGGTATGTAAGGTTTGTAAAAACATTAATGGCACCAGTGTGTTAGTGGGGGGGGGGGTATGAACATACCATAGCATGCCCTGGAAGATGTAATTGCAATACCACCATGGTAGTTTACTTAGCCACATGCCTATCCTGTCCAGGATTTTATGTAGGAAAGACCATCAGGAGACTTCAGGACTGTATTGTAGAGCATTTGAGGGATATTAAAAACAACAACACCCATAATGCCCTTTATATTCATACCTTGGAATGTCCAAATTTCAAAAGATTTGTATTTTTTGTTATTGATAGGGTTTGTAGTGATGTTAGTTGGGGTAATGTTAAACTTTAGTTGGAAATTAGGGAGGCTAAGTGGCAGTTTAGACTGAACACCTGTTGCAAACTTGGGTTGAATGATTTGGTTTCAATAGTCCCCTTTTTGAAACAGAGGGCTACAGAAATATGAGTTGTTTATATTCAAGAAATTATTTTCTTTTTTACAGTTGTACAGTTGTCTGTTATTAGTAGCATTTTTTTGTGTATTTATTGCATTTGAAATGTGTTTTAACTAATACTATATATATTACAGTGTTTTTAATGTTTGAAAGTTGAGTAACAGTAAAAGAAATGTAACTTAGTTTAGAGTTACTCTTTACTTCTGATGTAATTAATTGAATGATTATTACCATGATTATATAACTACAATTTAGCTTAATTGGTTTGACTCTGAAGAAGCCATTTGAACTTTATGGTGAAAGCACTTAGTCTGTTTAGGTTTAGCACCTGTCCCACTTTGCAAGGGGCAGTCCCTCTTTGGGCAGTTGTGTCCTGACCAAAAAATATTAAAAATGGCAAATGTCCTGAGATTGTAGGACATAATTATGTCCCATATTTTATGTAATAGTTGCATAAAATAGTTATTTCTGTATTTAAAATACCTAAATGTTACAAGAAACAGAATAAGCAACTAAACTGCTACAAGAATAAGCTTTTATTTAGGCAAAATAGTAAAGTTCTACCCTTTGTACTGACTGCGGGTATGTGTCAGCCTGTAAAATCTGATGTGTATCCCGAAAATGTCCCACTTTGCCCATTTGAAAAGGTGGCAGCCCTAAGTCTGTTGGTGCTGTATTAAACTGTTTACTACAATTTTACTGCATTGGTGGCTCAATTTTCTATTTTTTAGTGTTTTTCTTAGTTTATTAGCCCTGTAGCTGATGTGTCATTTTCAAATAGTATAATGGTTTATGCTAACAAAGCTCCTAAGTGCTGCTTATTTTGAATCACTGTCATTGCACATTGTACTCTGACAGTAATCATGTGTATGCCCCTTGTGCCAAGCTACAGCACTAGGAGATAATGTAGCACTACAGTTCAGCACCACATTATGTGGCACATGATCAGCAATTGTACATCCGTGCACATAAGGCTACCATTTTGTTCCTTTAGCAAGACTGAGTGGCCAGAGCTATTTCAATCACTGTGGAATGCAGAGCTCCAAGATGGTCTGCCAGGGAGAGCAAAATATAAGTGATAGCCCCACAGAGAATATTTCAAGAGTACTTGCTAGGTAATATGATGGCCTGTTGTGGATGGTAGATGCCTGGCATGTGTTCATCGGGTTGGTGAATGATGCAACTGATATCCCTTATTCTGGCAAGCAATATGGCATTGCTATAATAACCTGAGGTGATGCCACCCTGGCCTTCTTCAACAGGTGGAGGAAGATGTTATAGAGAGACAAATCAGAGCCAAAATCAAGTTGTCTATGAATGATTTAGCACCCAGTTTCCCACAAACATGCAGTGCAGTGCTGGAGAGAGGCATCCCCCTTCCGTCCACGCTCCGACCCAGTGACAAGCAGCACTCCTCGACGACCTTATGGCTGGCTATCCCTGATCAACCAGAGATCCTTGGCACTGTGGTATCATTACATTTAGATGGGATTCTGACTTAGAGGAGTTCAGTCATAATCTCACAGATGGTAGCTTCGCACCATTGGCTGCTTAGCCAAGAACATAGACCAAATGTCTGAACCTGTGGTTCCTTTCATACTGAGCAGGATTACTATCACAACAACACATTATCAGTAGGGTAAAACTAACCTGTATCATGATTTTCTAATCCCAGCTCATGTTTCCTGTTAGTGGGTGAACAATCCAATACTTGAAGAATTCTGCTTCATAATGATAGAAACAGCCGTCAACCAAGGATCAAAAAGCAAAGTCAGTATGAATGCTTGGCCACCACACTTTTCTGACACCTCCTGCTTAAAACTCAAAAAGCCAGAAGGAATGTGAGGCCCTGCTTTTATGGTCTGTATTCATACTGAAAATCAAGATCAAGATAATTTTTGCCCTTCTGCTCCATGGGAGGTTTCTGTCCTCCCTCAGCTCGCCTTAGGACACCTGCATTACTCTTTGACAGGTGTACCACTCCAGTCAGACTCTTCACCTGACATCGTCCCTGGAGTGGGTCACGCCCAAATGCCTGGTTGCTTGGAGCCAGAAGCCTGAGCCCTGGTGAGGCTCAACCCCCCCTTGCCTCAGTGGGTAAATGAAAAAATGCTAAAAGTAGTGGTATTTCACTGGCAGCCAAGGCCTCCCACTTACTGTGGATAAACATTTTTCCTCAGTACAGTCGTATTCTGCTATCTTATTTGTTTATGTATAATTAGGTGGGTATATTTTGTATTTCTGTGGTAAAGCATCATGAAATGAACATGACTAGAAGGCAGAAGCAACTCTCCCAGCAGTATGGTGTATATGACATCTGTGTCAGTCCTCTATACAACTGCAAGTGTGTTGCTAGTATGTGTAATCATTTTTCCCTATTTTGTCATCCTTCTGAAAACCCAGTTGTGGAGGAGGAGATGTGACCACCTTCAACTTGGTTAGCATTAGCCAAAGCCAGTGATGCTGGGATGCTACTAGTGACTAGGGCTACCTCTCAACAGTGAAGATGATGGTTTCCTTGCTGAAAATAACTTGACAGGTTCACTGGTGCCAACCTTGGCGATTTCTCTGGAGGGGCAAAGGCTTTTCTTCTGAGAGTGTCCTGGAGATGTCTATCCTGATCATCTGACATCAGTTGTAGAGGCTGTTGGTAATTGCTGTGCCACAGGAACTGAGTGCTTGACTCAGCAACAGGGAGCACCTTCTGAAGTGGCTTGTGAAGTCATGTGAAAGCAGGCCCCACCTATCAACCCACCAGAGGGCAGGCAGCCCACAACATCAGGCATCCAGGTGTGTTTTGCTTTGCTTTGTTTCCCTCTGGGTTGGACTGGCATCCAATCATGCCAGGATACTACCTTATTTCTGTTCTAGTGATTTCCTTCTCTTTCTCTCCTTAGATAGATAGATAAATACATAGATAGATAGATAGATGTGTGTGTGTGTATATATATATATATATATATATATATATATATATATATATATATGGATTCCTATTACAAGAACGAAAGTTCACTACTTCGAGCTTGTAATAGGAAGCCTCACTTCTGCAAAAGTTCACTTTAACGAAAGTGATTTTGTGTAAGTGCACTTCACTGAAAACACCGTTCTACAGTGGAGGACATAAAAAACAAGCTATGTCCTCCACTATGGTGTGATAGTCACGGACCTTAGAGTTAGGGCACAGGTTAGGGTAAGGGGATAGTTAGTAAAGCTATCCCCTTACCCTAACCCATGCCCTAACCCTAAGGTTCGTGACTATCACACCATAGTGGAGGACATTGCTATGTCCTTCACTACGCTGCAGTCGTCACAGACCTTAGGGGTACTGAATTTCACGTAACTGCACTTTCGATTAAGTGCACTTTTGCTGCAGTGGGCATTCCATGCACTATTTCGAATTAGTGAAAATTTGATGTAGTGTATGGAACCCATATATATATATATATATATATATATATATATATATATATATATATATATAGTTTACTATCAACATGTTGAAATTCATTTGGTCTAATGTTCATATGATAGACACATTAATATTAAGTAATTAATTTGGTCGACGGGAAGTGCATGCAAATTACCTGTCAACATTGTGTTGCAAACAGGGCAAGGATTTTCCCTCATCTGCACTGTTGTGCAATGTCAGAGTTGTAATATGTAAGTAGCAGGGGGTGCAGGGGGCACAGCCCCCCCTGCAAAAACACTAGTGTTAGTTTGCAGGTGTTTTTCGACCATTTAAATTTAGACATTTTTTTTTCGTATTTTGAACATTCAGTGTAATGACACTTGACGTTATGAATGTCGACCATGTAAATTTCAACATTTTGATAGTAAACCATATATATATATATATATATATATATATATATATATATATATATATATATTTATATGTATATGTATATGTGTGTGTGTGTGTGTGTGTGTGTGTGTGTGTGTGTGTGTGTGTGTGTAAGTATGTGTCCATCCTTTGGATCCACTAAGCACCCAAACATTTCTTTGTCTACTGCCCCTGCCTGTCTGAGTCTGTGTTTTATGTGTTTTAAATTGTGTCTCCCTCCCCACTACCTAGTGCTTTTCCTTTGTCCCATCCACAGCCTTCTCTCAGTATCTACCATCCTATCTTTATTTCCTTGGTATCCAAAAAGCAGCTCTTTCCCTATGAACCAAATGCCCCACCCCATATACATACACACACACACACACACACACACACACACACACACACACACACACACACACGGACGCGTGCACCTTTCATAATTTTTGGTAGAGTTTTAAGCCTTCACCTTAGCCCATAGTTAAGGCAATTACTCATATTGGGTGAGATAAATAGTCTCTTTCTCACTTTAAATCCCATTTTTCAATCATATGTTTTTATGTTACTTTTCACAGATCAAATCAGATGCAAACTAAATATTTATTTGTACTTCTAACCTGTGTTTCCCCTTCTGGAGCTCATATTATAGGATGAAAAGTGTAAGCAAACACATTGGAGAATGTATAGATTCTAGTCAACTGCAATATGCCAATTTTACCACTACTCCTCTTTCTTTTACACTATGACTAGTAGAGTTTATTTTTTCTTTTGATAATAAAATAATGCCATTCTTAAGATGTCTCTCAGATGCAGCTGTTAATAATATGGCAATATATATCTTATTATTTGCACAAAATATCATAATAACTCCTATAAATATTAGTTGTTCAGGGTATCAATAGATGTTTAACTGCTCACAGAAAACAAAACAGCAGAAATAAAGAAGTAAAACAGATCAGTATACAGAATATACCAAGGCTTGTTGTCTTTTATCCTTTTCTTTTTTTTTTAGCATATACATTGAAAAAAATCCAGAAACCACATTTAAAGGTGTGTAAGTTACCAAATAGACACTGTGTTGTGCTGTGTTATTAAGCAATGTCTCCATTCAGTAAATGAAGGTTATAGTACTTGATTTGAAAAGGTTGTCCATGTCTAAACCTGCAATGTCCTTCGCTAAGCTGTACTGTTGTACACTGTCTTCTTCGGCAGTTTGCTCTGATAATACATTTTATTTAGAAATGTACATTCACCAATATCACATTACTGATCCATCAGCAGGAACTTCAAAATATATAAAGATGAGATGTGTTGAAATAAATTGCAGCACTGGAACCGGTATTTATTCTCATTTGTTTCTTTTCATTCAAAGAAGGCATGGGATTAACCTGTTAGGCAAACAGTTATATTAACCTACCCTTTGCCTTGCCCGTAGTCTGCTTTAAGTTTCTACTGTGCAAGAACCTGTTTCCTGAATTAGTTGGCATGCTGATAATTTTTTTTTCCATTTTCCTAGAATGCCTTCAGTGAGCATGGATTAAGTCTCTCTGAAAGATGATAAGATCTTTCAACCCCTTTCTAATAAAAATTAATTTATTATGATCCAGGGAGTTGGTGCTAATCTGCCCCCAGAGAGAACCTGCTCTTGTGAGGCCTGTGCTTGTGGGAGGCAGGGGGGTCCAGAAGGCACATTAATACCACTGTCGTGCTTAGTGCTCTGAAGCTGAAACATCTGTTAATTTAATGCAAGAGTGCCTGGCTGCCACTGACAGGCCCTAACTAGGAAGCTGGGGGAGGGAGACCAACTGTTACTAAAGCTCTTATCAACCTATCCCTTTTAATTACAGTATTTACAAATGATCTTGTAAAAGAAATCCTATGAGGGCAGCTTAAAAGCAGAAAGCAGGATGGCAAGAGCAGTACATCAAGTCTTGTTCTGCTGCTTGGATGAGTAGCACTCTTCTCTGGATTAGAAAGACAGCAGAGTCCATTCAGCTTTAATGAAAAGAGGAACATGAAAGACAGAACATATTTTGCAGTATGGCTGTGACAATTCTGCTATTACAATAAGTAAAATATGAAAAATGTACGGTATATTTCTTCTGTTATCTATTATTCTGAATGATGTATTTTTATTACTGACCTAGTGTCAGATGTACGTTCTTAGATATTTGAGACATCTATGTAATATAACTGTCCAGTTTCACAGGTTCTGGTTTATTCCATTATAAGAATTCCTGTTGGAACAAATTGTACCTGCAATGGTCTGCTCAAAAGAAATGCTTGTAGCCTGTTATGTCATTGTGTAAGGACTTCTAAATAGTATGTGCTCCTCTGGTGACTTGACAAAAAAATGATGGTTTCAGGATCATTGTATGGTCTATTCACTTTCTTCCTTCAGTTTACTGTTGATGATGTGTTGTCATTGGTTTAGTAGATGTAAAACTTCTGATATTTCTTGGAACACTTTTTGCATAATTTTGAAATTTTGAATCATGCAAAGAACTAGTTTGTGTGTGTGTGTGTGTGTGTGTGTGTGTGTGTGTGTGTGTGTGTGTGTGTGTGTGTGTGTGTGTGTGTGTGTGTGTGTGTGTGTGTGTGTGAGCTTGTATGCATGTGCATGTACATGCATTGATTTGTCTGTTTGTGTGTCTGTGGGAGTAGTTCTTTGTCACTGTGTCATCAAAGTAATACCATGATGTAAAAAAAAAAAAAAAGAGACAATGTTTGCAAATGTATGAACATTACAGTTTGCTATTACTTATCCACGAGAAACTACATGAAAACCACATAAATGCACATACTTCAAGTGCTGCCTAGTTTTAATACTGAATGTAGCTTGTTTTTACTGTAAGCGGGACAAACTTTAAAGTTTGGTATTGCTCTGATTCAGAATAATAGGGAATGTTTCTTTCCTTTTGAATGGCTTATTGCAGTGATATTGCTGGACTTCTTATTTCATATCCATTATTAATTGTGTTCTTACAGATAAAGCTTAAAATGTTTATTAGATATCATGGATTACAATACATAGGCACAATTAAATGGTATCACAAGCAAAAAGTAACTGCTCTCTAACTTAGTGACTCCATGCTTGTGTTTACATGCTGGTGATTATGTCTGAATATATTTGTGTGTGTCTTTATCTGCTTTGTTAAAGATGGTAAATTTGCTTAAGTGCACTTACTATAACTGTAGATGTTCAATTAAAGGCTGCTGCTGCAGTAGCCTTTATCTGTATGGATTATATTCTGCCAAGCATATAACAGCCAAACAGTATTACAAAGCCTTTGGCTGCTTCAACACATACACCCAGGCTGCTGTTAGCCTGAACTCCTGAGGGAGAAAACAGCACCCTGGGCACCAAATTACTTAAGGACTTTCTTGCCAACTGAAAAAGAGGGAAGCTACTGTTCTGGTAGAAAAAAAGAGATAAGTTACAAAGACATAACCCTAGTTATACAAAATATTGTCAACAAACATATGAACTAGGTATAAACCCCTATATAACACTATGGATAGGTAGCTGGCTCACTTATAGGACCCAAGAGGTTAGAATTAGTGAGGTCACCTCCACAAAGGGGCTGGTCACTAGTGGAGTCCCCCAGGACTCTGTGTTGGGCTCACTCCCATTTTGCATCTATGTTTTGTGTCACAGCCAATGTCAATGGCCGTTGGCTGACTAAGTTCACAGATGATTGCAAACTGGGAGCAGTCATTGAATCCCCCCAAGATGACAACACCCTTCAGGAAGGTCTAATACAGACAAATGCTTGGGGGCAAAGCCACGGCTAAAAGCACAATACCAGGAAATGCATTATAATACCTTTTGGGAAGTCTATCACCCCTGGTAACTATGTCATCAATAAAAGACCCTTAAAATTGATTCACTAGTCAAGGATATGGGAACTCATGTAGATATTAACCTAGCCATTGACCAATATGTGTTCAAGGTAGTAAGAAAATCCTTCTATGTTGCTCAACTTATAAACAAGTGCATGGCATCAAGGTCCAGATCATCATACCACTGTACTCTGCCCTCATCAGGCCCATCATAGAGTTCAGACTAGCAACTGCAACATCCATAAAGGTTCCTTACAAAAAGAATACAGGGAGTAAACATAATTTCCTACATTGATCATCTTAAAGCCCTGTCTCTTTATTTGGCATCATACAGACTTCTGAGAAGTGATCTTTGCCTGGCATACAAGGTAACCCTGAACCTTGTTTTGATGAACCTTTTGTACATCTGTAAAACTAACAACATCACAGCTCCTACATAAACATGACGTTGGAGAGACAGATATGTTTCTTAGAGAATTCTCTTTCTCTGAAACAGGCTTCGCATCCGTGTGAACCAGAGTTCCTCCTTATCCCTATTTAAGCACAACTTGGAACAATGGATTGGTAATTGTAACTTACCTCTGGTTTTGCTCCCATGTCTCTGGTGGACAGAGGCAGTCAGTAAATCACCAACTATAAAAATAAAATTTGTGGGTCACATCTGGATTGCACTGCCAGGCTTATAATGGCCGTAATGGTCATTAGCCTAGTATACACCTATGAACCTATTGAACTTATGCCTTCCTTGGGGAAGGGGTCACAGAACCCAGTTCCACCAAATCATTGGGGGAAAGAGTTTTTATGTAAGAATTGTTCTGGTGTCAAAGAAGGATCTCTTTTGGAGACCATTTCTTAACCTTTCCTTTCTCAACCTGCTTGTGAAAATGTCAAAGTTCAAAATATTGCCATTACAAACTCTGTTTCCTCTCATTCCTCTTCAGAGTTTTTTTGTTAACACTACACTTGAAAGATATTTATTATCACATTCCCATTGCCACATACTTCAGATGTTTTATAAGGTTTCCTGTGTCTGCAGTGGATTATCAGTTTTTTCTTCTTATGGAACTGGGCAAGGGCAGTTACCACACCACAAGCTTCTTCACAGGTTGGATTTACTTACACAAGATGAGGAGTTTGATACTCTCCAATCTCAAATAACTACAACTGACTGCCTGGACGATTCAGTTTTGATACCTTTTTCTGTGGACATGCGGCAGGTATTAAAGGAGTCAAAGAAACCTACTTATATTAGTAAATGGAAGAGATTTGCTAGTTGGTGCCTCAGTAAGGACCAGGGCCTTTTCTGGGTTTTTGTACCACTGGTGTTACAATATTTGTATGTATAATATCCTCTGACTTCTCTTCTTCCTGTCTTTCAGCTATTTAAGCATTTCTGCTCTTGGATCCTCATCTTTCTACTCAGTCTTTGGTCAAGCTGTCCTTGAAAGGGGTTTAGCATGTAAGACCACATAGAAAGTGGGTGGTGCCTTTTTCGAATCTTAACTCTGTGCTGGAAATGTTAACTAAGTCTCACTTTAAACCAGGTCATCTGGCTGATTTGTGGTTCATGACTTGTAAGATTGTGTTGCTTATTGCTCTGACATTTGTAAAATGAGTACCTGAGAAGCGAGCTCTTATTATAAGTTAACCCTATTTGGATTTCCATAGAGGTAGGGTTTCTTTAAGGACAAATCCCCGATTCAGGCTTAACATGATTTCAGAGTTACTTTGAATCTAGTCATCAGTCTCCCTGTTTCCTATTCAGAACCTTAAAACCTAGATTCTCCATAGTCTTGATGTCCATATGCAACTCAGAGATTATCTTTACAGAACTAAATCTTTAGGAAAGATGAACAGCTGTTTGCTTCCTATGAAGCAAAAAAAGAATGTGCAACCTACATTAAAACAGACTACTAGATGGTTATCCCTTGCTATTGCCTTTTGTTATTCCTGCCATAACAATGTATCTTTCCAGCAGTGGCAAGGATCACTTTCTCAAGCACATAGAATATAAACTTCTTAAAGTTTGAACATTTTTGTGCGTGAATGCTCAAGGTGTCTTTTTTTCCTTATGGCATATAAGTGTGGTATATTCTATCCTTCAGCAGTGTATAGTTTAACCAATAATTCTAAAAATATTAGGGGTGGTAATTGGGAAAATGTTTTGGAGACCCACGAATTGCATTGGCAAATTTTATTGAATGCTTTATAAGCTCCATTTTAATTAATGACAAACTATCTGTCCATAGTATTTTAGTACTGAGGACAGACAGGCTATAAAACCATCTAAAATGAATGAATTATTTTTTTTATGATACACAATGTGTTTAAGTATGTTAGTATCTTATATTTTTTAATAGTATGAAGTTGGAATTCTGTTTTTTTATATAATGGTTTTAATAATTTAATTAAAATCAATTGGTTGATGGGGCTTTTAGGAATGTTATTTAAGCAAAGGAAGTGGTGTTATTCTTGTTCTGATGAACTTTCGGTTTTTGCAACTCAAGTGCTAAACTGTTTAAAAAGGTGCTGGGTGTGTGTAGCACAAAGTGGCTGTTTTTTTATTTCATTTTCACATTTGGTTAATGAACAGAAATAACAGGGACATCTGATCTGGAGGATGTTGGGTGGGGAATACCTTGAAATGGAGGAAACCTTTTCTGCTGCCATTTGTAACAGTGCAAAACTACTGTTAGAGCCCATTTGTGTGAGATAATCTGATGTTAAATGGGAAGGTGGAGAGACAGACTTTGGAACAGATTTAAAGGAGTAGCAGAGAATGAAGGATGGAGAAGAATGCTCCAATAGCTGTACAGATTATTTGGCTGTCACTATTTCTGGAAGGTTCCCTCTTTCTTTTTGGATCCTTTGCACCACTTTTTCTTAAAATTCTGCTTGTTTGAAGCCTGCTGAAATTGCTTATTGTATTTTTTGAAAAAGGAATCAGAGATTTTAGCAGCCTTGAGGGGTCTGAAAAATCTAAGTAACCCTTTGAGTTAATTTACCTTTTCAGAAAACTGTTTGAGTACTTGGGTAGCAGATGAACCAAACAAAATCTCCATATTCAAAGAAGCATTTTAGATTTCAGACTTAACATCTTGAGAAAACGTCTGATTTTGAACATAAACAAAACATCTCATCATAGAAGCAGAAGCTGCTGCCCTGGACACAAAGTCAGCACAGTCATAAGCTCATTTCAAAAAATGATTAGTTACTTGAGAAATAGCAGCAAGGATTCATAATAGCTAGGAAACTGGCAGAAATTATTAAGATATTGTAAAAAGAAGTCAACAAATATTTGAACACATGAACCTGATAATCCAGTATTCTGAAGGCTAAAGTAACCTGTCAAAAGCTTTTCCATTGTTGTCAGAAAGTGAAGGATTAGAAAGTACCAGAGTCTTTGTTGCCACTGTACTAGACAATGGGATAGCCATTGGCTCTGACCTTGGATGAAAAAACAAACATTTGTAAGACTGAGTAACATTGTAAAGTCTGTCTGCCATTTTAGGGGCTGTATGTTGACTATCAGGCATATTACAGACAATATCAAAAAAAGTCCATGAATGCTGTTAAAAGAGGAAAAATAGAAGTAGCCTGCAATAAATTCAGCTGTAACAACTCATAATATTTCCTCAAAGATGAAGGGATATGAAAGTGTTCCCACTGAAACATATTGGTCATTCTAGAAACTATTTCAGAAAAAGAAAAATCCTCTATGGGAGAGTCTGAGTAAACACTTTCCTCTGTATCAGAATCTGAGATCTTTATAGAAAAAAAAAAAAAAAAAGAAAACAAAACAGCCATCTTCCTCTAACAGGAAATCCACAGGAACCGAGAGGTCTGACTTATTTTTTCCACAAAAATTCCAGTCACTTTCAAAATGTGTTAAAGCCAGCAAAAAACATTTTGCCAAAGTAATTAAGTCTGTCTTTTCAAAAGAAAATTCACTGAGGAAGAAAAATGTTTAACTTTCTGTTTCTTTCTTCTAGGAACGTACGGAACAACTCAAGGGTGGTACATTAATCTGTGGAATAGGTGCCGTAACTCATTACATCCAAGTGACACCTGCAGGTGCATCTGTAGTTAACTTCTACTGATGCCTTTAGGCATCAACTATTACTTGTTCATATTTGGATCAATAATTCAAAAACATGCTATGTACAAGGTTTTAAAATATTTCATCTTAAAGCTTACACAATGGCAAACTCAGTTGCATTAATATTTGACCTCTGTCTAGTGCAGGTAAATGGATAGTAATTGTTGCTTTTATGATATTAATATATATATATATATATATATATATATATATATATATATATATATAATTTTCACATTTTTCTAAATATCTCAAAAACCACATAATGCAGACAGAGCTCCTTAGCCTCATATGAAAGCTCTCAGCTAGATGAATAAAATGCCACTGAGAGTATGTGTTTAACTTGAGTGGTTGCTGAGATATTTTAAGTTGTTTACAAAATATTATAAATGTAATAGTTACTGTGACGTATAAAATTTGGTTTAAGTCCTAGAACCTAAAGAATACTACCACTATAAATAATAGTTTGTGCTGAAGGGTTTGCCATTTATACTTCTTTCATAACCCCTATTGTTCCAGAGATATGAGCATTTGTTTGAAATGTAAGGACATAATTTGATTCTGTCAAAAGGCTTAGGCTCTGCCCATTGGGAGTGACAGTACAAACTTCCTGAACCCCAGTGCAGTGAATGAGTTAACCTGGCCTTGCAGGGATGCATTCACTGTGGATTCTCCTATGTCCAAAAATGTGGTTCTCCCATGTCTGCAGACAGAAACAGAACAGCTGCAGAGGATGTGGCTAACTGCCAGTCCATGATATCTGAAGAGACCACACCAGAGGGCTCCAGTGCCCAAAGTGAATTGTCTGAGGAACCAGTAATGGCAACAGCAGTCATCCACCAACATTAGCAGCACCTACTATGTGGGGAAGTGCTCCTTGCAGGTATTTTTTTTTTTTTAGTCTGAAAGAAGGTAGAACCCAGGGACTGGAATGCTATTCCATGATTGTTTCATAAATTAAGTATAATTCCTCAGTTTGCATTGCTGGTAACATCCTGTAAACAGGTAAGTTGTCAAAGGAAGAGTTCACAAGCAGCATACAAACTTACACTCTCCAAACACCAAAGCCGCAGTAATTACACACAAGTACAAATTAAATAAACCCACTTTTCTTCACAAAAAGTGACCGAATTAAGCTCTAGCACTTAGAAGCTAAAAAAGAAGATAAACTGTATGGCAGACCACGTGACCCCATTAAAATAATAAATGCACCAGAAGTTGCTAGTATTCTTAAAGAGAGATGGCATCTGCTCACACAATATTAAAAATAATATAGAGCCAGATTAAAAAGTGTGAAAGTTATTTCCAAACAGGGATTTATATGTCCAGAAATGGGTAGAAGATCCAACACACAATCCTCTAAAGCTCAGAAGGAGAAGTCACAAGGACAGCACAAAAGTACTGAGATAATTTGGCACTCAAGCTACTATTTTCTCCCACATTAACCTGAGCTAACAGTAGCCTGGACACGTGTGGAATGAGCCAAATGCTTTTTAAGCCTGGCCTACTGTTAAATCTTTGGCAGAATATAGCCTATATAGATAAAGACTGCTGTAGCAGGGATTTATGATGAGCATATAGTACTCTACACTTTTGTATCCCTGTCTGCCCTCATAGCTATGTGTAATGCATTGAATTTCTGCCATGCATGGCATGCTCTGCAATCAAATTGACATTTGTAATACTTACTGATACCATGCATCCTGTATGATGACCTCATAAAACTGTGACTCTTAAACCACACAGAATCTGAAATACATGTGTTAACAAAATATATATATATAATAACTGAAAACATTGTACGTGTATAGAAACACTTGCATGCATCTGACACTAGGTAAAGTGGTACATTGCTTAGTTTTACAGACAGGACAGTGCACTAATTTACTCAGCTCATTTAGTAGCCATTTACACTATACTCTTCATGTGTTCACACTGTACTAGAAAGATAATGTATGTTTCAGACAAAAGTGACTGATTAATCTGTTATATTTTCAGAGGTGACAAAAATATGCTTTATTTTTTTTTCTTTGCAGAGAGATGCATATGTGGAAAAATGAGCAAGAGATAATCTATACATTGCTTCCTATTGGATCCTGACTTGCACAAATTGGATCATCTGCTGCAATGTGGATTCCATCAGTGTCACATGGTTTGTGTTAGACGTTTGTCAGTCCAATGATTACTAGAAGTTGTTCTGAGACCATTTCATGGAACCCATTCTTGTACCAAACTGCCATGTGCATTCGCTGCCTAAAGGACTGGGAGTCATCACATCTTACATTAGATTGATTTGTCATGCTGTGCTAGCTATCTTCAGGGCTATTTCTCAGCCACATGCAGTTTGACATGAGCAAGAACTGTCTAGCCTAGCTAGAGTATTCAAATGGTAAAGGACATTTGCACAACACAGATCTTAAGGGTTAATTTGAGGCAATCTCATCAACTAAGTAACTCACAATACTCGACATAATTACAATGTATCGTGCATTAAGGACTAATAGAAATTGACATGAGTAGAGCTCAGGTAAGGAAATAGTCTCTACGTCTGCTGCCAACTACAAATCCAATGGACTGCCACACAGCTTGCTTATTTTCTGCACTTGGGTAATATTTATTTAAACTTATTTACTGGAATAAAAAAGGTCAACCAATGATCACTTACAGGCTCAGCCTGGGAAACATCTTAATGTAACAAAACAATGTCCAGTATATAAATAACAATGGTTTTACATACATTAGTAATCATAGATAATATAACTGCTGTAATACACTGCAATTCTCAAGTTTGACTTGAAGTGAAAATTGATTTCTGAAGCTACAATGTCCTTGTAGTTTTAGAAATCAATGCCTGTATGGCAGCCCCAAGCCACTGGTACCTGACAATATTGCCCAAGGATAGCTTGCTCCCTTAGCAGCCACCCTTTTGCTCTGCCCTCCTTACAGCTCTGAATAACTAGGTTCCTCATCATGGCAACATGTAAGCAGGCCTCATTAATATAAATATACGGCTTCTGTACTATACACATTGTAGACCTGGGCTGCCTATTGTAAATCTGAGGATCATACTTGATCCTCAAAACTGTAAGATATTATAGCAAATATGAAGGGTGCTTTACAAGTATAAAAAGTATTATGACTTACTTTTTAAATGCTGAAATTAAAAATGTATTTTTCACAACTACAGAACTCATTAATTCTCATTGATATGACAGAGAGACAGCCATGTGATATCCTACACTATAAGCCTGTGACTGTCTCAGAGCAGGTAGCGTTAAGAAAGACCATGAACAGGAAGGGGGGGACTCAGGCCACAAAATTCAGCACAATACATAACACTGCAACAAAGAAGGGTAATCTGTAGAATGTCTGGGTTGTATTACTATGCAATGCATGGATTCTGGTAAGAAATATAAGAAGTGTAAGCAGTGATATAGGATCAGAGTGTGTGGAAAAATTGTTATTGCAGAAGTATGAGCTAGTGGCAAGGAGCTTATTTGAAAGAACTACCATTTCTGCATACTTTCCGAAGTCCAGTTTGCCACCATTTCCAAGCCTGGGTAATTTTGTATTGTTGTGCTATAAATAATTGCAAAGAGTAGTACAAATTCTTGTCTCTGTCCTCTCCCCATTTCTAAATGTGCTAGATCCAAGGTTATACAAATGTAGAGAAATGGGAATAATGTTTTTCCCCCTTTACCCAAAGTTAGTGCAAAGTGGAAGGTAGTATATTTAGAAATTTTGAAAATGGGGGCAGAGCACCTAAAACAGGTCTAAATCCCTTGCTGTGGTTGTTTGATTTCTGACAGTGCAAATATCCTGGAGTACTGAGTCCCTGATTACTCTGACGGCAAGGCAGAGGTCGCCATCTCCAAGGAACTTATAAGACACAGAAAAGAAGTACACTGTCTGCAAAGATAGAAGTCAAGAGGGAGCTGCATATTTTATTTGCTTTCTGTAGTCGACAAATGGCTTGTGGTTGAGTGAGATCAGTGAAGTGGGCTTTAGGATGCTTATAAATTAATAGATTTGTATAAGTAATAGGCAATCTGTCTGCAGACCATTTCAAGACTAGAAAGAAAAACTCTATTTAAAAGTTCCTTCAGACCTCAAGAAGCTGGACGAGGGAGAATTTGAGGCTGCCCATCCAATTATCTAGGTTTACCTTGAAGTTGTCAAAGGTGCTACTCTGCTTAACATATAGTGGAAATTTGTTCAAGAGGTGAGGGAAATATTGAGATATGAATCTATCATACCAATGTGTCTTATTTATACAGTGATGAAGGCTTGGTTCCTTAATGAGAATCCGAGAAACTGAGGTACCATTAATTCTGCAAAGAAATAGGTCAGACTGGGTTGGATCATTCATGGCTTGAAAGACGAGACACAGACCTCCACAGAGGTGTCTGTAAAAGACTAAGTAGAGAGAAAGAGCTGCCGGTCTTCCTGATAATTAAGATATTTGAGGCTACTGCCCCTTTTAGTTATGAATCTCTGAGGTTTCTCAAGTTGCATGATATGTTTAGACAAAGACTATACATGCCAAAATGTACATTATATTGAATAACAGGTCTGATAAGATATGAGTAAAGGGATATTAAGACTTGTTTCAATCTAATGGAGATGCCTTTGGAAATTAGATGGGACAGACAAATGGGTTTCTGAACTACTGTGGAGACATGATGCTCAAATGATAAGGAATTATCAACAAGAGTACCCAGAACAGTACAAAACCACAGCAAGAAGAAAAACACACAAAAAAATAAACACTGCCACAGATAAAATAAAGTATTTAATAACATGCTCAATACACTCTGGTGCCTTGGCTCAAAAGGCTGAAGGAGTACACATTCATTAAAACAAACCAATTAAATAGAGACATCAATAAAACAATTAAGATTCCAATAAAACAATAAATCACTCAATAACATATTTCCAATCACAATCCCTATTTAACCCTTTGGGATCCAGGGTGTTATATTTCAAAATATAAATAGTTTATTTATATATCAATTTATGTTTTAAGATTAATCTTTTCCCGTTTGTAAAATAACCTGTTCTAAAATGTTACCCCTTAACAATGAAGCATCACTCACATGAAAATTCTTAAAATGTACTGCCAGTCTGCTTTCCAGACACATATTTTTGATATCCCTAATATATTCCTGAAATCTAATCCTAAAGGCTTGCTGGCTTTCACCAATATAGACGAAGGCAGAAAAAGACTGGATAGCACAAAAAAACTGTTTATTACAAACAAAGCTTTCAGGTTAAAAAAAACCTTCATCAGTGTATAACAAGAGTTAAAACAGTCAGCTTATATAATCATAATTTCACCAATATAGAACAGTTTACAGGGGCATTGTAAAACATAAATTATTCCCTCTATGCTACAATCAAATTTACACATAGTTTTGAAATTTACATTATTCATTTTTGAAAAATGATTAACCACAAGATGACAGACAGAACATATACTATATTTATAAGTACCAACACTAACCTTCCTATAAGTACCTATACTAGGTGTAGGTGAAATAAATGTATTATGTACTACAACATTATCTATACTTCTACCCTTTTTATAAGAAACATAAGGAACTGTATTAATCGTATTACACAATTGCCTATCTGAAAGCAACATAGGCCAGTAATACCTCAACATTTCTAAAATCTGTGGACTCAATATATTATATGTAGTAACAAAATAAATATTATTTCTCGTTGCCTCCTTGTTATCATCCTTATATCTATTTTTATCATTACAATACACTGAAATAATTCCATCATTTTTAGCACCTAAGTTATTTTTGGCAAACTTATTTATACTATTCGCTCCTAATTTATTTTTTGTTGTTTTTCAAAAGTAACTCATTGCAAAGCAACCTCTACTTCGTGTTTCATAGGTTCATAGGTAGGTACTAGGCTATTGACCCTGGGGCCTATACAAGCCCAGCCAAAAAGGTACCCTGGCTTTTGCCACCCAAGAAAATTATTTACCTGTGCCACTGACGAGCAGAGCCACAGAGGTGATCCCCGAGGTGAATTTCCTATTTCCCATCCAATCATCAAGATTTTTCTTGAAGAGTGCTAATGAGGAGCTTTGTTTGATATAGACAGGTAGTTTATTCCAGAGTATGGGAAGTCTCTGGAACAGGAATCTATCTGTTCTGTTTATTGTGGTGACAAGGTTTAGGTCCCTAGAGCATGTAGCTCAGAGGGATTGGGATTTCTTTAAGTGCAGCATGTCGAACAGCTCTGGGCTTGACATAGCTTTGTATGTTAGGCAAAGATCACCTCTGAGTAGGTGATATGCGATGGAGTAAAGCTGGAGTTTTTTGAGACACTCTGTGTAGGACATCAGTTTGAGGCATTACGTTATAGTGAGTTTCTTAGACTCAGCAGGTTGTGTAGTCAAGATGAAAACTTTCTTATAACCTCTCCTAATAAACATATAAGTTTCATTCACTTCATATAAAAGTTTTAATCTTGACTACACAACCTGCTGAGTCTAAGAAACTCACTATAACGTAATGCCTTTATGACATGACCAGGATGGCAGCTAGTATCATCTAAAAATATATTACTTCCAATCGATTTCCTATAGATAGAAAAGATAATTTTTTTTCTATTAACCAAACCTGTCAAAACTATGGTGAGGATTTAATACAATATGTGTAGGAAAAGTGTAAGTGCTACAGTGCTACATGGCCATGTCTGCACCCCACCCCCCTCAGTAGCATGTCTTGCATATTAATGAAGGTGCACTACTGAGAGAAAGCCATGTAACACAGTTACATAATCAGTGTAGGGGTGTGTTACAGTGTCCAGAGATGTGTAACACACTCCCTGCACTGTCAAAGTGCTAGATGGCAGTGGAATATAAAAGTTAAATATTTTTTATTACTTTGCATGTTTGCACAGTGTGGCACAGCATTTAGCAATGGACATGTGCCAGACATCTAAAATAGCAACTGGATACTTTTCATCTCAAAGGTCAAGTTTAAGCATAGCTGTGTTTGCATGGGGTGGCGCGGTGCTCAACATTGCTTAAAAGCAGCTGAGAGTTATATAGAAATGTATAGGAAATGTCAACATATTCATGTAGCTGAATGGTTAGAGTCATGGCCTTGTGTGCTGCAGGTGCATGGTTTGAATACACAGATAGATAGTCATTCAGCTTTTATATTTAATAGCAATATTTTATAAATTATGTTTTTTTTTTATTGTTAACTGGGTTAGTCCAACTGGGCTAAAAGCCCATTTTCAGTGGAGACCTAAGGAGAAAAGATCTAGTTACCCACAAGTTTACAGTATATAAAATACACACTCCAAGATAAAGAAATTAAAATACATAAGGTCAGGAAATATAAAACTACAATAAATACACATAAGAATAAACTAGTACTAATGAACAAATAATTTAATTTTTCTTTTTAAATCTGGTTTGCCCTTAGCTAAGCTCTGCTAAGCAGAGCTAAGCCAAGCCAAGCAGTGCTTAAACAGCACCCATCTTAGCACTGCTTAGCAACATGCAACTCCACTTAGATGATTTGGGCACTGCTAAGCAAACCCTGTTTAAGCAGTCCTCAGCTCAGCTAATCTGGTTTGTGCATCGCTAAGCTTTGCTAAGCATTGCCAGTTTAAGCACTGCTCAGCTGAGCTCAGCAGGTTTGCATGGTGCTAAGCTAAGTGCCACATTTTTAAAAATGGCCCAATTACAGCAAAGGGTGTGAAAACAGCCTTATTTAAGCTGAACAGGTGGGAATACAGCCAGAAGCTGTTGGAGTTTGACCTGTGCAGGAACTACAGCAGGATTTGGAGAAGGTATGTGCTTCTGGGCACAGCAGTGGGGCATTCTGGTGTCCAGGGTCATGGTTGGACTCCTAGTAAAAGACCATGACATCCAGCTGCTGCAGGGCCAGACCAGGGGTAGGAATATAAATCAGAGACCTGGGACCGGCTGTCATGTGACCTTACCAGTGCAACTGGTATCCCCTACACAGGTGAGCAGGTGCATCATAATTTTGATGACCTGAAGAATAGGAAGGGGGATCTCTTGGCCACTTGGATCCAAGATGCCCAGGATGACAATGTCCTACAAGTTTTTAAGTATTGTTTCCATTGTTTTACCAATAAGTAATCTGCATGTGTGATTAACAGGTAGTCATAATGGTGTGTTTCTCTCCCCACAGCTGCAGAGGAGAGAGCTCACAACCTGGAGGACCATGCAGGCCACCTGGCCAGGTTGCGCCTAAAGTGTGGTGAGTACAGATGTATCTTGTAATCTATAGTCATATAAACAAGAAAGAGTACATTAGTAACTGCCAGTACATTTTGAGTGTACTGCAATGAATGTGGTCATAGACCTGTACTGATATAACTGAGTAATGCCCGGAACAGTTCAATACAGATGAAAGCATGAAACCTAATAATGTTAAGGAACTATATTTACTACTGCATTACTAATATTAAGGAAATAAATGGCTCTACTGCATTCATAATAAAAAAGGAAAAGAAAAAGTTCAACTGCAGTTATAATGTTAAGGAAACAAAGTTCAACTGCATTCATAATTGTTAAGGAAATAAAGTTACTACTGCATAAATTGTGGAATTACAGCTGTCTTGCAACACCTGCACTATATAAATTGTTTATCAATAAAGACTGTTAGATGTATACCAATCACTGCTTCATGTCATCCCTAATAAGGCTGTGTTGTGCAGAATGTGTGTATTTTGGGCTGTTGGTAAAGAACTTGACTATTACAAGTGTTGTGAAGAAAAGATGGGAATAATATCATGAAGTAACTGAATATTAGCTGATAAAGACTGTTTTGTTAAAGTGTAGATGTGGAGCTGTACTATGATATAATGCATTATGATATTTGTTCTGCACTACAATCTGAACCTAGAATAGTAATGGCTAAGGTATAATAGTGAGTTTATCCCAGGATTGTCTTGTGTTAACCATTGCATTTCAGCTATATGTTTTCCTGAACTTAGTTACGCTGCTGTAGGCAAGTATGAAGCTGTAGACTGCAAATATACCATCTGCAACTGCATATGGGTCAGGTAGGCAACCCAGCAGTCTGATATGGTCTGTACACATCACACATATTCCCACCCACTAGAGGTTAATTGTGAACACCTGCATTCCAAGTATTAATACACAGTTCACATACTATCTCTGTCATGCATGAATCTCATGCATATGTGTGTTCGTGTCACTGCCGTCTTGTATAACACTCTACCCCTATTACCAGGTCACAGTGTGTTACCAGGAGAGCTCTAGGCATATATTATTCAATCAGTATTCAGCAGTGGCTCAGTAACTCAGTGTGATAAATGCTAGGTATGGTATGCATTTTGTCACACACAGACCAGGGTTTGAATCCAGGGCAAGTACTACTAAATATTAATATAAACTGTTATGTATTGTTAACATATGTTCTCCCCACAGGAATTACAGGTAAATAAATGGCTGTAGTAGCTGTTTAAATGGGTTACTAATCTGTGTACCAGAGTTTTAACAGCATTGCTCAGCAAGGTGATAACACTGCAGTAAATAAAAAGTCAACAATTACAAAATTAATACAAGTTATTAAAACAAATAAAACTGTTTAATCCTGGTACAGCTGTATGCCTGGCGTGTCTGTGAATGTCTGCTGATAGTCTAATGCCATGCCTGTCAAGGACGGCATGATAAGTGTAAACTCTCTGTACTGTGCATGATACATATCTCTCAAGTGTCACGCTGTCACGGACTGTGATCACTGTCGCTAAATCCCTGGGACACAGATTTAACAGCCACTTAATTTATCTCAATAGCACAGTCATACTACATCAATCCACAGTACACCTTGGTAGTCACATATGTTCCCCTGATATGTAATAGTCTCCTGTAGTTGTGTACCTGTAGGTGGCACAGTTTGGGCCATACTATCCCATGTGGATAGCTTGAGAGGTATGTAGGTGCTACAGAAGCTATAGGGTACTTGTATACATAACATAAGGGCAGACCTGTAGAGTATATAAGAGCACTGTTACAAACAATATAGCTTATACTGGTAGTAATGGAATGTCTTTCTCTCTCGTTCCACCCTTATGTACATCATAATTTATCATTGTTATACTAAAACCTGTGAGAGATGCACTTACATAGCCAAACTGGAAGCAAAGCTCTCTCCAGCCAAGATTGTGCTAGACAGTCAAGAGGAGAACGTTAACACCCACACAAAACCTCAAACAATACATAGTCCTTCAAAACCCACACCACCAAAACCCACACATAACAACACAAAACCCACATATGCTCTTAACATTAACTGAAGCTGAAACACAAACACCACCCCGAAACACAACCAAAGCATCACATAGCTTACAACACCAGTGTGTCATCCAACAGCAGCCCCTAAGGCAAGACAACGTACCTAACACTTAGGTGACTCTACAATCAAGCACACTGATGTCCCACTCACCAGGTTGAACAAGGACAAAATTACAGTTAGTTGCCTGTTGGGTACCAGAATCCAACACATAATGCATGCACTCAAGTCACTCCACAACAGGTACAAATATGACTCTGCCATTGTCCATGTTGGAGTGAATGACCTTAGATGTACCTCCCTGGACTACATGAAAAGAGACATGGAATAGCTCTCAGATCATGTAGCCCAGGCAGGTATGACCCTAGCCCTGAGTAGCATCCTGTCATTGCCCAGAATGATACCACAGTATAAGGACAAAATGATTGACTTCAGTAATTGGCTAAGCTTCTGGTGTCATTCAAAGGGGATCTAGTATCTGTCTGCCTGGGATGACATGATCAGCAAACCATGATGCTTTGCAAAAGATGGCTTGCACCTGTCGCCCCTAGGATTCAGGTTACTGGCTACGGCTCTTGCCACCCCTGTAGTGCCTTTTTTAAGCAAGGTTCAAAGGACAAAACTACCACCATAATGGGTACAAGCAAGCAAAATCTGAAGGTAATGCTACTCAATGCTAGAAGTCTAAACCTCAAGATGCACTCCCTCGGGGCTCTCCTAAAAATGGAGTACATCGATATCTGTGTAGTAACTGAGACCTGGTTCAAGGCTCCAGAGAGCACCCCTGCAATACCAGGCTAAAACTCAAACCACACTTTTCGGCCACCAAACCAGGACTAAAACACTAAAGGTGGAGGAGTGTCCATATTCACCAAGGATAATCACACCTCCAGGCTGGTTGCCCAACACAATGCATCTGAAAATCTCCAAGTGCAACTGACAATAGGTAAGGCTGCAATACAAATTGCAGCTTGCTACAGATCCTCCACCATGCCCCAAGATTCTCAGAACACCTTTCTATAGGTTGCTACAGATCCACCACCATGCCCCAAGATTCTCAGTTTCCTTTCTAAACATACTGGAAAATATTAAGATACAACCAAACACCCTAATACTGGGTAATTTCAACTATCCTGACATTAACTGGGAAAACTCCTGTACCAACACCTTCGCTCAACAGTTCTTAGAATTCATAAATTCTAATGCCCTAGAGCAACTAATTCATAGCCCTAGAGCAACTAATTCATTGTCCCACCAGGGGTACCAATATTCTAGACCTGGTCATTACCAACATGGGAGATTGATGCTCCACACCAGTGGTCACCCCCTCGTTGGTCAGATCAGACTATAAGCTAATCACCCTTGACATCCACATCCCACCCCACTCCCATTTAAGGAAATCTCCGTAAAAAACTTCTCCAAAGCCAACTTCATGCTTCTCAAGTCAAAAGTAACAAAATTCATGACACCCATGCAAATGGGAACTGGAAGTTCAACTGCTGAATCCTACACTAAGGTGCTGTATGAGCACATTCACTCGTGCATGGACCGAGCCATCCCAAATAGAACCAAGACGCTTTCCTCTAAAAAAAAAGGAAGCCAATCTGGTGGTCCCCTGCCATAAACAAGCTGTACAACAGAAGGAAGAAACTGTTGCAGAAAAGAGGAAGAACCCAGGATTCAAAAAACTCCCTCACCAGCCTCAGTAGAAAGCTGAGATCCCTCATAAAATCTTCCAAAGCTAGTTATGAAAACAAAATTGCCAAAGACTCCAAAGACAACCACAAGGCATTCTATAACTATGTCAAGAATATCAATGGCAATACTCAGATCTGCTCTGATCTACAGCAGAATGGCACTAGATATACTGATCCCAAGGATATTGCCAATATCCTGGCAGATAGATTCAGTGCCAACTTCACCTCCCTCTCACCCCCTAAAGGGCCCATCTCAGTAACAAACAAATGTCAAATTCTGGTAATCACAGCCACTCAGGTAAAAACAGCACTCTCCAAAGCCAAGAATACAGCATCCATGGGACCAGTTGACATCCCAGGCTGTGTACTATATGAACTACAAAATGAACTGGCATCTCACCTATGTGTCATGTTTAATCATAGCTTCACCTCAGGCTTCGTGCCCACAGAGTGGCACACAGCTACATTCATCCCACTCCACAAGGGGGGATCCACTTTGGATCCTGGGAATTACCCCATCAGTCTGATGAGCCTGATCTGCAAGGCCATGGAACGTATTATGATGGAACTTATAAACAAAGACAGTAGCAACCTCCAAACACTGGACCCTACCTAATTTGGGTTCGTGAAGGCCAATCTTGCCTCCTGAACCTAATCAACTTCTTTGAATCAGTCTCCGGTGCTTTGGACAAGGGTAAGGTGGCTCACACACCCTACTTGGACCTCGCCAAGGCTTTTGACACTATCCCACACTCTGGAATCATAGATAAACTTACTAAGCTGGGCATTAATCCCTATGACACTCGATGGGTTGCAAACTGGCTTACTGACAGAATACACACTGTAAAAGTAGCCGACTCCAAATCCAGCTCCAGACAAGTGACAAGTGGTGTACCACAGGGCTCTGTCCTGGGACCACTCTTGTTTGGCATCTACTTCTCTGAAGTACAGGCCAACATTAAGTGACTCTGGCTTACAAAGTTCGCAGATGACTGCAAGCTGGGAGCCATTATTGAATCCCCAAATGATGTGGATATACTACAAAAGTCCCGTACCAAAACAGATGCCTGGTGCCAGAGCCATTGGCTCGAGCTAAATGCCAAAAAATGTATAGTTGTCCCCTTTGGGAAAAAACATGTACCTGTGAACTACCACATAGGTGGCAGTACACTAAACGCCAAAAGTGTGATAAGAGACCTAGGGACACATGTGGACGGTGGTCTCACCTTTGATAACCACATAGCCACAACAGTTAGAAAATCCTTATATGTGGCACACTTCATCACTAAGGGCTTTTCATCTAGAAAAAAGGAGGTCATTGTCCCTCTGTATTCATCCCTCATTAGACCCATTATAGAATACAATGTCCCATTTGGTATGTACCTCACAAGACATCTGCAACAACTAGAAAGGCCGCAGAAATACCTCACAAAAAGAATGACAGGCCTAAAGCTTATGCCTTATGCTGACCGTTTAAAGAAATAACAGCTATACTCTGTCGCATATCGCCTACTCAGAGGTGATCTCTGCCTAACATACAAGGCCATGTCAAACCCAGAGTTGTTGGACATGCTACACTTGAAGAAATCCCAATCCCTCCAAGAAACACATTCCATGGATCTTAACCTTGTCATCACAATGAATAGAACATGCTGGAGGGATTAATTCCTGTCCCAGAGACTCCCCATACTCTGGAATAGGCTGCCCAGACATGTCAGGCAGAGCGCCTCAATGGCCGTCTTCAAGATGAACCTTGACGATTGGATGGGAAATAGGAAATCACCCTGGGCATCACATCAGTAGCCCTGCTAGACAGGGGTCCAGGAAAATAAATATTTGTGGGAAGCAATAGCCAGGGAATCATTATGGCTAGGATTGTATAGGCCCTAGGGTCAATAGCCTAGTACCTACCTTTGAACCTATGAATATTATGTTCTCAAAATGTTATGTTGGGCCTTGTGTTTTATTATTGTTATATATTACAATGGTTGCATACTAACATACCTTGTTGAATTACCTACAATGTTGGCCTCATGTCGTAAATGTTACTGTCATAACGTTAACATGTTCTGTTCATTACTAACCTATACACTTTGAAAAACCTCAACACCATAGCTCAACTGGGTAGGCCGGTTCCCGGTGATCCACCTAGCCTACCTTAGCTGGCTATGACACTGGGTTCCAGCATGTCTGGGACCCAACCTGCAGCTGCCCCCTCTGCTGGCTCTGCACCGCTTATGGGCAGAACCTCCTCAGGGAACAGGGCTCGACCCCCGGGAATGGGAGCAGAGAGAGAATAGTCACTCATTGACAGCTACCAGGGATGGTGCACAGGATTGTCCACTGTAGTTTGGATGATCGACTGCGCCAGACTGAGGGCAGACTGGCCAACCTGAATAGGCAGGCTGATCCAGGCACCCAGCCTCAAGTACAGCCACCTTCAGGGCCATGAAGGAGCAGTGGTGACTGCCCATGGGTGGGGAGCTCAGTGTCATTGCTGCCATCAGGGGGCACATGGCTCTCCGATTCCACAAAAACCTACCCATCCAAGGTGTTTACTCTCCTCATGGTCATACACCACCCCTGTCTGCTGTCTTGTCTGTCTTGTCCTACCCAACTTACTTCCTCACATGTACCTGGATCCCTTCCTCAACATTCCACTCTCTCCTTAAAGAAATGGGCATGTGTCCCTCAAAATAATATCTCTTCATACATAGCTCTCCATTTCGTCCCCACGTACACTGCCCACAATCAATCATTACAGCAATTAATAAACACAATTGTGTCACCCACAACCCTTGCTCTGGGTTGTGAGGCTCCAAATTTCAAATTGTCCACAACCTGCACAGCTGTTGCTGTACAAGAAATGGAGAGCTATGGTCCTTTCCTACACCCATCCTGCACATCCCTACCTGCCTTTCACATTGTTTTTCCCCTGCTTGCCCCCATTTCACCACTTTCCTATTGCCTATTTTTTATTTTCTTTTTTTGAAAATAGTGTGGGTTTAAGCAAAGATAATCACTGCGCCTTGTTGTGGCACGTCATGCAAACCCGCTTAAAGCTGGTTAAAACTGCTTTAATCACCTGCTGTCTTTCTGACATTAGCAAAATAATTACTGCTGCAAAGGCTCAAGCCCAGGACCCTGCCAACTAGAACATAGTGCATTAGCCCACTAGTCCACTCAGCTATGAAGCCTAACATCTGTTCCCATAAACATATCCTGAGTATCAGTGATGCACATCAGCAAATATTGCAGCCCTGCCCAGTTTCAAACCCAGTACCTTGTCAAATACAGCATAGTGCATTAGCCCACTAGACCACTCAGCTCCAAAGTGTAACAGGTGTTTCCATATACATATCCAGAGTATCAGTGATGCACATCAGCAAAAATTCACCCCTGTCAAGTCTTAAAACCAAGACACTGGCAACTACAGCATAGTGCATTAGCCCACTACACCACTCAGCTCTGAAGTACAACAGGTGTTTCCATACACATATCCTGAGTGCCAGTGACACACTGCTTGTACGTGTAATGGGAACAATTTCAGTGTACTTGGGACTGTGATGCAGATGCCAAACCAGTACACAGCCAAATAAATGCTGATGGATGCATCTGAGACCAACAATATCAGGTAGAGATGAAAAGAGCACAGGCTGTTGCAGAATGTCCAAAATTGTGCCTCCTACTTTTGGCATGGTTGTCCCAAAACCTATACTGTGTGCTGAAGTACTGGCAAGTTAGTACAGATTGAGATTAGAAAATCATGACAGACAGTTGAGTGTCACACATCATACCCATCTGAACATCTTCATGCCAGTCCTGTGTAACAGACTGTATGCATGCACATATGCCTTGCAAATACACCTGCTATAGTATTAACTCACTAGCTCAATTTGTTACATTCTTAGCATGCTTTACATTTTTCCACCCACAGTCCTGGCTTCCATTCTAGTCTGTTGTACATCAAGTACACGCTTGTCAATACAACAAATGACTGACTGAGATGTGCAATTTTAAGCAGAACCACATGCTGCTACTGCAGTCATTCCTGTCATGCTGTACATTTTGCCTCCCACTGTTTTGGCATCCATTCCAGGCTGTTGCTTGTCAGGTATATGCTTGTCCAAACAACAAATACATGACTGAGCCCCAGAATTTTAAGCAGGACTGGTTGCTGTTACTGCAGTCACTGCCACCCATATTAGCACAGCAAAGGCCTGTAGGTTGGGACACACTTCACAAATATGTACAGGCATCATACATTTCCCCTACAGCTCTCTGGATGGCACTATTACATAACTTATGTACCTGAGGCACATGCCTCACCTGGACTGTTATAGGTACCATCACCCTGCTATGCTGTGAGAACAGAACTGACTCTGCTCCCTCACTGGCATATACAGCTTGCTGTCCCCCAGCGTGTTCACAATCCCCAGTATGATTCCTGGCAAGAATGCAGCAGCTGCAGCATGCAACATATGCGGCAGCATGTTCAGCTACCTGCTACAGACCTACCATACCTCCCAAAGACCTAGAACTGGGGATCCACACAACACCCATACAGAAAGGGTTGGAGGGAATAGTCAAGTGACAGGGACATGTGTAACAGTCTTCCTCTACAAACATACACAGCTGATAGACCAGCAGCTACTGCAGCAGCATGCATAGTATGATGCGAATGATGTATGACACTCACATCTGTCTGTACCCTTACTGACCTCAATCCACATTGTTAAACAGTAAACTGCCACATAATCAGAAAGTCTGTTCACAATGGCCAAACATAGCATGCCAAAGTGTGTACTTGCCACATACGTCTGGACAGTGGACAGTATTTTTACCTACTCTCTGTGATGCTGTAGTCCCCACACCTTGATAATGTACATCTCACAGGCCAAGGCCTACATGAAGGCCTTAAATATAGCACTGTGATGCCATGCCATTGGCTAATGAAAATTCCACCCAGCTATTCTAGATGCAATTATCAAGTATGAGCCACAGATTGGTGCACAGGTAATCACCTGTTTAAGAGCATTACCTAGAAAAGGCAAGCTGCTGCCTATTGTAAACAAGTCAGTGACTTTCTTTATGAAGACAGACTGTGACAACATAAGCATTATACTGCAGGATGTCTGCACATAAAGGAGAACAGCACTATACCAGGTAAGTAATAGAAGTCCCCATGTAATGAGATGCAAATGGGAGAGTGCAGTTATGGGATATAGGGATTACAACAGTAAATCTATAGTACATATCTTGGAATGACATGCTACTGTTAGTCATCTGTCTAGCACCTACAGGCTTCCCTTTTGGCTCTGTCTGCTGTGACATAGATCACAGGTCTGGCCCTTTGAGTCCCTCCAACAATGGTTGTCTCATGTACGGATGCTACTGGATTTTGTTTTAGACAATAGTGACATTAAATACTGGTGGATACAGCTGGCATATCACATGATGTACTGTCAGTCAGCTCCTCTCAATCTGTGTATGTCACACAGGCATACTTCAAACATTGTGCAGGTGTCCCTGACAGTTCCTAATGTACTCTGGCTAGGACACTGTGTACTCCACACACATATCCCATTGCTTGAGAGCTATGCCTAGCATACCTGTTGACCCCCTACAGCAGGACAGCAGGTTATAGCCAGTAATAATGGGGGGGGGACAGGCCTGGCCTCAGATACAGAGTGTACATATTGAGCATACAACATAATGGAATGAATACAGTACCAGATATTAATGGACCATAATTGTTTTCTGAGGGGTCTGGCATATGACAGTCAAATTACCCACAGTCTGGGAACAAACATTACATATCTTCTAACTGTTTGCCACATATCCACATTTGTCTGGCAGAGGGTCCACATATATCAGTGTACACATTCTGCAAATATCTGTGTACTGCAGATGTCAGATAGCTACAGGAAGGATATCCCACAGCATGTTTGCAGTGCTGTCTGTCATTGGGTCACACACATGTTGCTGGACTGTCCCCATAAACTTGTTGTACCACTCACCTATTTGATGGATGGTGGCTGTATAACATGTTATTGGGATGTCGCCCATAGGGGACACACCACAGTAGATGGCAGTGATGGGTGTGGAGACATGACAACACAGTCCATCACAGCATACAGGGCCATAAGCGGTATACCTAGGATCATAGGAGGTTACTATGCTACTGACCCTGAGGCCTTCATAAGCTTATACGAGAGTTTAGGCCATGTTTATGCAAGTCAGCACCTGATGCCCCAGTCCAACAGGGATGCAGGTGGTATCCCAATGGTGTATGACCTGTTTACCATCCAGTTATCCAGATTTCTCTTAAAAAGGGGTAAAGAGGTACTCTGCCTGATGTGGACAGCATGTTCATTCCACAGCTGGGTGAGTGTGTGGGACACACATCTCACCTGCCAACAGGTCCTGTTGATGTCACAGACCAGTTTGAGGGTGCATTTGCAGGTTACTCGACTGGAGCTTGAGTTGCAGATGTGCAGCAGTCCCATCAAGGGGGAGTCAGTGATCACCTTGTATACCACACAGAGGTTACCTCAGAGAAGTCTGTATGAAACCGGGTAGAGGGATGGCCTTTTAGCCTATATGTGTATGGGAGATGTTTGAGGCCCTGGTATTCCCTGGTGAGGAACTTCTATGGTCTCCCCAGCTGCTGCATGTGCTTTGCGAGGTACATGATGAAAGGGGCATTATACTCAATAATGGGCCTTATTAAGGAGTAATACAGGGATGTTATGACCCCCATGTCCCTGGATGAGATACCCTTATATATGAGATGGGCCATGTAGAAGGCTTTCCTTACAAAGGAAGGAACATGGTGGGCAAATGTCATGGTGCCATCAACCTGTATGCCCAAATCCCTCACAACTGATTCTGTGCTTAGGACGTTAGTAATGTGATAATTTGTGGTGACGTCACTCTCCCCGAAGGTGTGGTATGCAGCCTGAGGCCATGTGTCTGGCCCTACTCATGTGTCTGCATGAGACCCTCTTGGTGGATGTCTACTTCACTAGGGGATTTGGTGACAACACCCAGCATTCAGTCTTCCGCAAACGTGGTCAGCCATAGCCCACTGGTTGTGCGCTGTACCTCAGAGAGTATATCACACATAACAGAGGCCCCAAGACAGAACACTGGGTTATGCCATTAGTTATGGGTCTACCGCTTGAGGTGTCTTCCCATATATTGAGTAGGAGGGTGCTGTCAGTGTGTCAGTGTGCTACCCATCTGGTAACATATGGATTGATGCCTAGTTGACAGCATATATCTATTATGGCTAAGTGCAGAATACTGTGAAAGTCTTTGGCCAGTTCAAGGTAGGCAGTGTCCACTGTCTTCCCCTCATCCATGGCTTTGGTGACTGTGTCAAAGAAGTCAACCAAATGTAACAGACATGATCCCCCTTTGACAAAGCTAAACTGTGTATGGTCAAGTGTGTGGAGGTCATCAATATCCTTGTCAATGAGGTTCATGATAATTTGTTCCATGGCCTTGCAGATCAGGCTAGTTAGACTGATGGGTCTATAATGTGCCAGATCAGTGGATGCTCCACCTTAGTGTAAAGGGATGACAGTGGGTGTCCTCCACTTGGCTGGGACAAAGGCAGTATACAGGCTTTGGTTGAATACAGTGCCTAATGGTGATGCAGGTTCATGCTTGAGGTTATGAGGATGCATCCTGTGATATGATCGGGTCTCATAGAGGCTGTATTCCATGACTTTAAGATGCCAGTGATTACCTGTTCTGTAGATATAAGGGGAAGGGGGCAGGTACTGGGGATCTCCTGATGTACTGATAGGGGACAGTGGGTGAAGCTTTCACTGACTCTTTCAGGCAGCAAGTTTGGTATATCAACAGCACTCGTATATCTGGTGTCCCTGACCACCACATCTGAGCAAGTCTGCGTGCTTCCTTTGAGGTTGCAGACATATGTGAAAAGGGAGATATGACTGTCTGTAGTGGATCTCACTAATGTGGACTTGGAGTTTGCTTTTCAGGATTTCAGTAGTGCTCTTATTTGCTTGTACAGGCTAAGAAGACACTGCTTCACATTGGGCACCTGCTCCATCTTGGTCTTAGACAGTAATATTTCACTCCTGTTATAGAGTGTATTTATTGCAGATGTCCACCACACAGGTTTACTTATCCTTGCAGAGGATGATGTAGTCCTGTCAGGTATACCTGACTCCATGCATTTATACAAATGCACGTATAGTGCTTTTGTGTATTTGTGGATATTGGTGCCAGTTCCTACAGAGGGGAGAGGGATGTGAAGCTGTTTATACCATCATTCAGGAGACTGTAATCAACTTTGGAGATATTTGTATGTCTGTCCCTAGCTAGATGAGTATTGTGGGAGATGGTGTCTGCAAATGTGACCAACCTATGGTTGGTTTTACCATGAAGGATGATACTGTAGGGATGCTGCAGTAGTTACCCATGTTGCCTATTATCAAATCCCAGAGGTCTTCACCTCATGTGTGGGTAGCAACTAGCAGTTCCGAGGTGTTTGTATTGTCAAATTCCATGAATCCCTGGGCATTTGTGTACTGGCATGGGTTGTTCTTCCATTCTATGGTTGGGTACATAAAGTCACCCAGGATCAGAGTACAGAGTCAAATCTTGATAGAGTTAAACAGGTCCATATAGGCAGAATTGGCTTCCTGATCACATATGGGGGCTGGTAGCTTGCTATGATTTCAATAGGGGTCTTGGCAATGGTTAACTGCACCTGGAGTGTCTCCTGTGTGTCTTACTGTGTGACCAGCCTGGAGGTGTGTATGTCTTTCATATATAGTGAAACCTCACATCCCTGGGCTTTACTACCCACACTTTGGGGTCTGACTATATGATAGAATGGGTGAACCATGTAAGGCTGGGGTGCTCTCTGCAGCTTTGAACAATGTGTCTGTCACTGCACAGATGTCAGCATTATTCAGGGTTAGCACTGCTTGCAATGGGTGCATATTCATATTCAGACTCCTAGCATTTAGCAGCATTGCCTTCAATTCATGATTTGTTGACAGTTTCATGTTGTTAGTGTTAATGTCACCACTTTTCCTAATAAAGGCACTATGGGGGTGACAAGAACCATGGCCAGAAGCCTGAAGGCCAGGTGAGACAGCTGGAGGCCATCTATGGCAAAACATCATGATCTGTTGATCATATCATCTTAGGTTGTCAGGTACTGGATCACTGGATCCCCCTGTAGTGGCACCAGAAACTAAGCCAATTGTTAAGGTCACTCATTTCCTGATTGTATTGTTGCATTATTCTGGGTGACAGCAGACTGCTGCTTAAGGTTAGGGACATACCTGCCTGGGATACATACTCAACGGGCTCAATCGTGTGTCACGTCATATCCTCCAGGGATGTATGTCTCAGTTCAGGCATGCCAACATGCACTATGACAGTCTCATAACAGTAACTGTTATTGAGAGACAGCAGTGCATATGGGATATGGTAGATTCTGGCACCTGACATACAAGTAACCATGACCTTCCCCATATACAGCTTGATGAGATGCACATCTGTGTGTCTCACAATGAAGTCTGCTACCACTAATATGTTTGATTTATGGTGATGCCTTAGCGGCTGTGGGACACAGGTGTGTAGCTATGTATGGCATGTGGTGTGCAGGGCTGTGGATTTCATGTGTGTTTTTGCCTGGGAGGTCTTCTTTGTTTGGGGATGCTTATGTTGCAGACCTCCGCATATGTGGGTGTGTGTTGTGTAGGTGTGGGTGGTGTGTGAGGTGTACTGATTGTGTTGACAACCTTTTTGGTGCCAGATATGCGGGCTTGAGAGGGAGCGAGCATGGACTGTAGATTCCTAATGTCATTGCATCTCTCATAAATTGTGTTCCTTAGATGTGTTTGTAGATGGTTGTCCATGTACATGAGGCAGTTGCTACACTGTATCAGGATGTTCATATCAACCAGACTGGCAGGGGAAACTGTAGGACATTGTCCAGCCATATTTGTCAGAATCTGAGGGAGGAAGGCCAGGGAGACCAAAGGGGTGGCCTTACAGCCTAGGTGCTTAAAAGAAATGTATGAGGCTTACACTACTGCATACAATGTAGACAGGTTACAAACAAGCAGTAATAGGTGCAACAGAAAAGATGCAGTTAAACACCTTAGAGAACATGCAGCAAGTAGCAGGAAACAGCAGGATGAGGAGGGAAATGCATGACGTATTGCTACTATGTTGCTGATAGCCACATACATACTGTGGTGAGAGATAGCATTGTATGATGTGGGAGTTGGTGGAGGATAGTGCTGGCAAGGGTGGATGTGCAGGGTGTGCATTTTATGGAGAGCAATGTATGTGGTTCTGTGACATGTTCTCCTCTTATTGTCTTTCAGGAGTGATGTACAGATGGAGGAACTCACCTTTTTCTGCAGCTGAGAATGAAGTCATAGTTGATGGGCTCAGACTGCATCATGCCATCCTGCTGTTGAGGAGTCACCATATGCAGGAACAACATACTGCACTGTGGGCAGACCTTGCTGCATCAGTAAATCCTGTTGGGCTACACGACAGAAGCTATATGCAGGTCTGACACCAGGCCACTGATAAGATAAATGCTGCATGGCAAAGGGCTGGAGCTGTGGTCAGGAACCATGCTGGCACCAGTGGAGGGCCTGCAATACAACAACCACTTTTGGCCACAGAAGAGCTCCTTGCAAACCTGGGTTCAGCCACCAGCTCACAAGCATCCATCACCCCATACATAGTGGAGGTGGGTGGAACAGCTTCCACAGAAGCGGACCATCCAGATAAGCCTCCTCTCATCATCACTTTAATACTGTAGCAGTCATAGTGGCAGCCTCTGCATACCTGCCCATGGATGTCAGATCAATCTGCATTTGGGGGGATTTGTAACACACACATATGCACACATACTCAGAATGTCAGCAATGTGGGCAGTATTACAGCTTGTACTGTACATGTTGGTATACACACATATTATCCTGTACCAGCACCACATTTGTGTTTGCTGACAATACCTCTCCCCCACAACTCCATAGGTACATCTGGTGTGGCCAGAGTCCAACATCCTGTAGCTGGTGAGTGTGAAACTGTTTTGGTATGGCTCATCTATACTGTAGGAATGTTAAGGGCTGTCAGTTTGCCATGGACACAACTGTTCAGCTTAGCCATAGTAAAATATTTGTATGTTCAGTTGTGGAGGGGTTCACTGCAGTGCATTAAAATGGTAATCACAGTAGCAGATTTGCAGGAGCTGTAATATATTTGCACATATTTTTGTGAAGGTGTATGCAGTCTACTATACAGGGGGCAATAGTAAGGTGGAGATGGGTGCACTGTTTTTAAGGTGAAGGTCCATCACTTACACTGACATGTCACTTATCTCACAGGTGTATAGTACTGGCAACATTAACCAGACATATCTGCACTGCATATTGTTAAGGGCTTGTCTTATCTGTGTCTGTTGTGGTCTGCTTGTGTGTTGTGCAGGGGTCAGTAATAAGGTGTGGTATGTATAATGTGGTTGTGGCATCTCACATGTGTGTGTGTGTGTGTGTGTGTGTGTGTGTGTGTGTGTGTGTGTGTGTGTGTGTGTGTGTGTGTGTGTGCGGATTAGCAGACATAATAGTGCATGTATTAATGTAGATATGTTGTCTTCCTCCTCACAGGTGACCATGGGTGTTGGAGTGTGTCCCCCTCACAACCTGATGTCAGTGTCTCATTGGACTCTGATGATGATGGTGGCCATAGTGAGGCAGAGGTGAGGTTGTTGGGGGCTGAATATATCCCGTGGATTGACATCCCACTTCCTTCCCCAATGTCCCCACACACAGTCAGTATGCCCACACATACCCAGTCGCCTACGGCCAGAGATATTGGACAGGTCGTGTCATCAAACAGGAGAGTGTGGCAACTATGGCATCTGTGACTGTGGACACCAGCCATAACCAGAGAGCTGGTGAGGTCCCACACAGGCAGATTGACAGGGGTGCTCAAAGGAGGACTGCTGCCCATCCACCACCTGTCACAGATGTCACATCACGAGTCACTCAAAGTATGTTTCGGTCTGTCATGGAGGCACAGGCACATTCTGAATGCAACACCAGATGGATCCTCAGGATCATGGATGCATCACTGTCTGGCATCCATGACTCCATCCACACCATTGGTAACAGCATGCATTATTTCACTGATGTAGTGGACAGATGATGGGGTGAGACATTTGCAGTCCTTAATCGTGCATTGTCTATGCTGGAACATCTGGTAGGAGTAGGGTGTCAGCACATGGACATAGATCAGCATCACCATTAGCTGAGAGTCCACGTGGCCATGCACAGTCACACTCCTGTAGTGGCAGTACCACCAGCACTACACAAGGGAGGTTGCTGTCCACACCATGATGTGGCAGGCCATGGGCACATAGTCCTGGGTGGTTCCATGAGGGAGACAGTCCCACCAGATACCAGTCACTGTCAGTAAGTAGTACCACATCTGACCCTGGGCATGGTGCTGCCAGTGCCATTCCTGGCAGAGCCAGTTCCTGTGTTCATGGCCAGAGATGGTGAACTGTACATTCTGCCATGTATGGTCCACAGCTGTCCAACATACTCTCATGTAGGGCTAGCACATAGCTTGACTGTGTACGCACACACTCACACATCACTGTCACATGCAGGTCACCAACAGACGCACACAGCTCCTTTCCATGGCCCAGCTGACCAGCACCCCTCCAGACACACACACACACACACACATACACACACACACACACACACAATGTCAACTGTGTGGTACAGCCTAGGCCTTTGGCAACCCCCCACACCACACCCTGTGGATGTGATGATACCTGTACCACATCCCTGTCGTCCATACCATCAATGCAGGGACATGCAAATATGTGTCTGATGCGCAGAGTGACTATAATACATTTAATGACAGTTTGTAGTGAGTAGTGTTATGACCTGTAAGGTGCTGTCTGCTGGTATGTGTCATGAGTACACATCAAAGTGTTTGTGCCTTTGTTCCATGAAGCTACATTGTTGGTAGCACTGCTGACTGACTGTTGTCTCCCACACCGATTGTTTCTGTTCCAGGGGTCTGTGTGTCTACGGTGTGGAGAGCTGGTGCTAATACAGTGGCTCAGGATGGCATGGTGGCAATGCAGAAAATTGACTTTGCCAATGTATGGGTGTATATATGTATGTTTACCTAGGTGTGTATGTGTAGAACAGTGTGTCAGGGACAGTGAGAGCAGACAATGTAATCTTGTATGCCTACCCATGACACAATATGCTACTCTTGATACATGTCACCTGGGAGTTCAGTACAATCATAGGTTCATAGGATCATAGGAGGTTACTATAGTAATGGCCCTGGGGCACTTAAATTGCTAGCCATTATTTTATCCCCAGGAAAAAAACATCAGTCAGTACCTGTTGCCCCATCAGTGAGGGACACAGATGGGAATTCCTGGGACAGAATTGTGGTTTTTCATCCACACATCACAGTTGCACTTGAAGAGGGTCAGCGTGGTACTCTATTTGAAGTGTATGGGAAGTGTATTCCTGAGACAGGGCAGCCTCTGATAGACAAACTTGTCTCACCAGCAGGTTGTGTTGATGTTGCATATCAGATTCAGGCCATCGTGCAGGTAATGCACAATGTTAGACTTACAGATATGGGGCAGCTGTAGTAAGGCCACATCCAACATTGCCTTGTAGGCATGACACAGCCCACCTCTGTACAACCTATCCGATACCAAGGGGAGCAATATTGATTTGAGTCTGTCTGCATGGGACAGGTGTTAGAGGCCATGGATTACCTTTGTGAGGTATATCAATGGCCTTTCCAGTTGGTGCAGATGTCTGGATAGGTATATACCAAATGGGGTGTTGTAGTAAAATATTGGTGTATGGAGTGAGGAATATAGAGAGGCAATGACCACCATTTTTCTGGAATCAATCCCTCTACCAATGAGATGAACCATGTACAAGGCTTTTCTGACCACTGCCACTACATGATGGTTGAATGTGAAAGTGTTATCAACCTGAGTTCACAGGTGTCTCAACACAGGTTGTGTGTTTAGGAGGTTGCCATTGATGTGGTAAACAGTGGGGCCGTGTCTTTTCCAACTGGTATGATGATACATTGTTTTGTGTTTAGCTTGAGTCCAAAACTTGGCACCAGTCTATAGTTGATGTAAGACCCACTTGTAAAATAACAACATATGGAAAGTCAATGACAGACAGCACCCAACTTACAGTCATCCACACACTTGGTCAGTACCTACAAATGTAGGAGGTGGCAGGTAGCATTCATGCCTAGATACATGTGGGTTATTTAGGGGCAGCAGCTACTCATAGGGCCTCAAAATGTTTACATATTGCACACACATAGGCAAAACAGACTACAATTGTCACCTTATCATATGCCCAATGCTGGACAATTTTTGTAGTAATGTGAGATTTGGCAGGACAAACAACACAATGGACAGAACCTTACTTTTTCTTTTAAAATATATCAGCTTATTTTTGTAGCATTGCATAGATTATGCTATTTCTCATAACATTTAGGTTTTTGTGATGTAAAATGACTGTTTTATGCAACTATTACAATAATGTAGGAAATGTTTGTTGTTCTACACTTTTGGGACATTTGGATTGTTTTAGTTATTTTCAGAGGTCACACCTGGCCAAACATGAACTGCAACTTGCACAGTGAGAGAGGTGGTAACCCTAACACACTCACACTGCTGCAAGGGGGTATATGTACATACACACACACACACACACACACACACACACACACGCTGCCTTTGGTGGGGAGTAGAACCCCTGCCTGTCTAGTTATACAAACTACAGCACTACATATGTATCATATGCACCATGGAGCTTATGTGTTTTTGGAGTGCCTGCCACTAATGGTCAGGTGGATGACATCTGCAGGCACTGTAAATGTTGCCAATGGGAGGGTTAACAGGTTTGCACAGGCCCTTAAAATGATTTTACTCTTGTACGCACACAGGCAAGATAGCCACATTGCTGTGAGTGGATATGCTTTTACACACACATGCACACTGCTGCAAGGGGATATGCTTACACGCACACACACACACACACACACACACACACACACACACACACACACACACACACACACACACACACACACACATTTGAGAGTAGAATACCTATCCACTTAGTTATATACACTATAGTACACATGCGCCACGGACCTACTCTGTCTGATGTGTGTCTCACTGTGCTTCTAAGGTGGATGACATCAACAGGCCCTGTAAAGTACACCAATGTGGGGGTTAACAGGTAGGTGCAGGCCTTAAAATGCATTAGCATTGCACACACACACAGGCAAGACAGACACACTGCTACAAGGGGATATACTAACACACAAGCACACACACTCCTAGAGTTGCCGTTGTTGGGATTAGAACCTCTACCTATCTAGATGTACATACTAGAATGTTACTTACTTTTCACATGCACCACTGAGCTTATGTGCTTGAAGAGTGTCTCAATGTGCTTCTAAGGTGGATGACATCAGCAGGCCTTGTAAAGTAAGGTAATTTGAGGATTAACAGGTAGGCATGGGCCTTAAAATGTATTAGCATTGCACACACATAGGCATGACAGACACACTGCTGCAAGGGGATATACTAATGCACATACACACACACTCATAGAGTTGCCATTGTTGGTAGTATAACCTCTACCTATCTAGTTGTATATAGTATAATGCTACATACATACTGCATGCACCACAGAGCATATGTGTTTGGAGAGTGTCTGCCACTGCTGTTGGGGTGGATGACATCAGCAGCTGTTGACAGGGAGGCCACTGTTGTGGAGGACACTAGTTATAGGCCATAAAATGAGTGACCATTGCATAGACATAGGCCTGTTGGGTGTATGCATGTTGCAGTATGTAGAATATCTACACATACACAAGGTGGCTTGTGTAAGATTAAAATCCCCTACCTACTAATACACACACTACAGCTCAGTGTGCTAGTTGCACTCACCACTGGTAACTGGTGTGCAAGTGGCTGCATCACTACATCCCTCTATACCTTTCTATCTCTTTCTGTATCCCCCTCTCTCTGTTTCTCTGTATATAATATATATATGTATATATATATATATATATATATATATATATATATATATATATATATATATATATATATAGCCTATATATATGTATGCATATAAAACTCTACAGATACATATATATCTTATATGTGTCACATACTGATAGTTAAGGCTAATCATGTCTGATGGGGATAGGGAGAGGCAGTTTGATATACATAGCTGTCTAAGTGCAGGCAAAAGTACACAATGCGAATCCAATAAAACCACGAAAGGTGCACTGAAAGTGACCCAATAAAGCCACAGATGAAGGCAACTAGTATATGTAACATTTTATTAAAGAAAAATTCACACTAAAAACACTCCATCTCCATTAACACTGTTTGAAAATCCATTTTCGTTTCATCACACTTCATCAGATGTGGGTTAGAGTGAAACACAGCCCTTTTATATACAATCAAACATGAGGATGATTACACACCAGGAGAGACAAACAGCTGCTGTGGGTTTATATACAGAGATATATTGACATCTCAGTTCTATAGGCAGGTGAGGCTTTAGACATGGGCTGAAATTAGCTAAGTGTAGGAGCATGCCCAGTGTGACTGTCAGTACTTACAAGGGGACTCCAGTCCAGACCTACCTGTACTCCAGTTTGGGATTTTGTGTGCTATAGCTAAATGGCTGCTGCAACTGATAATACAATCCAGCACCTTCCTGATATAATGCCCAAGGGATTCCCCAGCTGTGTGCTGGCTGTAATATCTGACTCATATCTAGGGTGTGTACAGATTGCATTAGACTGAAAAGGGTTTTTCATCATATGTCTGTTATGTTTTACATAGCAATGTGATTTCCTGGTGCATCAGTGGCAGATCATTATAGACTGACGTGAGGAACTGCTGACAGACATTTGAGTTACTGACTTTATACACAGCAGGGAACCCATGGTACTGCACGACCTGTTCTACTCTGCACTTTCTACATTTGTCTGGCCAGTAGTTCATCCTTCTCCTTATATGTGGCCCTCTGTCCTGCTCCTGTTCCTGGCTTTATCCACAGTTGCAGCTCTATGTAGTTGTAGGTATGCTTAACTGTGGTACAAGATGTAACACCACACACCGGATTACAGACTTCACACCTCTGACTGTACCTGTTTTGCAGGATGTCCTGCATTAAGCCCCATATGTCTGCTCTAATACTCAGACATTTGTTGTTGTATTGGTATTATAATGCTACATGGTACCCATAACTCTCAAACTCTTAGAGCAAGAAATCTGGACAAAGCCATATATAACAGTGGGACAAAGGTAAAAAAATAGAGACAATTTTTTAATATTGATGTTGCAAACTTAGACAGTTGGTAGAATAACAGGTTTCATATTAGCATGAATTTTCTGAAGGGTATGAAGTCTGCATCTCAAATGTCTGTCTTTATTTTCTAACATCAACCTTTATTGATTTTCCACTAGTTTGCCAGAAAACATGTTGCAACACAACCCAAATGACATATAGCCAACATACTCAGTGTGCCACTCAACTACAGCCCATAAGGCATAACGTACACAACACTCTAGTCATAGGTGACTCTATAGTCAGGCACACTGATGTTCCACTCACCAGGCTAAACAAGGAAAAAGTTACTGTCAGCTGCCTGTCAGGTGCTGGGATCCACCACATAATGCACGCACTCAGGTCACTCCACAACAAGTACAAATATGACTCTGTCATTGTCCATGTTGGTGTGAATGACCTGAGATGTACCTCCCTAGACTACATGAAAAGAGACATAGAGGAGCTCTCCGATCTTGTAGCCCAGGCAGGTATGACCCTAGCCCTGAGTAGCATCCTGCCATCACCCAGAATGACACCACAGTACAAGGACAAAATGATTGACTTTAACAATTGGCTAAGCTTCTGGTGTCATTCTAAGGGAATCCAGTATCTATCTGCCTGGGATGACATGATTGACAGACCACGCTGATTTGCCAGAGATGGCCTGCACCTGTCACCCTTGGGATTCCGGATACTGACAAAGGCTCTTGCCACCCCTATAGTGCCATTTTTAGGCAAGGTTCAAATGACAAATTCACCACCGTAACAGGTACAAGTAAGCAAAATCTGGGGGTAATGCTACTCAATGCTAGAAGTCTAAACCTCAAAATGCACTCACTCAAGGCACTCCTTAAAATGGAGAACATTGACATCTGTGCAGTGACAAAGACCTGGTTCAAAACTCCAGAGAGCACCCCTGCATTACCAGGCTATAATTCATACCACACCTTTCGGCCACCAAACCCGGACCTAAACACTAAAGGTGGAGGCGTGTCCATATTCATTAAGGATATCCACACCTCGAAGCTAGTTGCTCAGGATAATGCATCCGAGATTATCCAAGTTCAACTAACTCTGGGCAAAACTGCAATCCAGATTGTAGCTTGCTACAGACCCCCCACCATGCCCCAGGATTCCCACTCCTCTTTTCTTGATACACTGGAAAATATTAAGGTACAACCCAACACTCTAATAATGGCTGATTTCAACTACCCTACCATTAACTGGGAAAACTACTCATGTACCAACTTTCTTGCTCAACGTTTTGTGGAAATCATCAATTCCAACTCCTTGGATCAACTTATCCACACCCCCACCAGGGGCAGCAATATCCTAGACCATGGGTGACCAGTGTTCCGCACCAGAGGTCAGCTCCTCATTGGTCAGATCCAATCACAAGCTAATCACCCTAGACATCCACATCCCACCCACCCCCCCATTAGGAAAACAACCGTAAAATTTCTCCAAAGCCAACTTCACGCTTCTTAAGACAGAAGTGGCAAACTTCACGACACCCATGCAGATGGACACTAGAGGTATGACTGCTGAATCCTACACAAATGCACTTTATAAGCACTTACACGAGTGCATGGATCATTCTATCCCTAACAGAACCAAGAAGTTATCTTCCAAAAAAAGGAAGCCAATCTGGTGGTCTTCTGCCATAAACAAACTCTACAACAGAAGAAAGAAACTGTTTCAAAAAAAGAGTAAAATCCCATGATTGGAGGAACTCCCTGGTCAGCCTCAGTAAGAAGCTGAGATCCCTCATAAAATCCTACAAAGCTAGTTATGAAAACAAAATTGCCACTGATTCTAAAGACAACCACAAAGCATTATATAGCTATGTCAAGAATCTCAATGGCAGCACTCAGATCTGCTCTGAGTTACAGCACAATGACACTAAATATGCAGAACCAGCTGATATTGCCAACATCCTGGCAGCTAGATTTAGTGCTAACTTTACCCCCCTCTCACCCCCTAAAGGGCCCATCTTTATAACGGAAGAATGCAAAGTTCCTGTAATCACGGCTGCACAGGTAAAAACCTCACTCTCCAAAGCCAAGAACACAGCATCCATGGGACCTGACAACATCCCAAGGCGTTCAACACCATCCTCCACTCTGGAATTATAGATAAATTCACTAAACTAGGTATAAATCCCTATGTCACAAGATGGGTTGCCAACTGGCTTACTGACGGAACCCACACTGTGAAAGTAGCAGACTCCAAATCAGACTTCAGACCAGTGATAAGTGGAGTACCACAGGGTTCAGTCCTGGGTCCTCTCCTGTTTGGTATCTACTTCTCTGAAGTACAGGCTAACACAGAAGGTCTTTGGTTAACTAAATTCACAGATGACTGCAAACTAGGAGCCATAATCAAAACTCCTAACAATGTGGACATCCTACAAAAGGGCCTCACTGAGACAAATGCCTGGTGTCAAAGACATGGTGTCAAGCTCAATGCCAAAAAGTGCATTGTCATCCCCTTTGGTAAAAACTCTGTACCCATGAACTACCACATAGGCGGTAGTCTACTTAACACCGAAAGCATGATAAGAGACCTTGGGACACAGGTGGACAGTAGTCTCTCCTTTGATAATCACATTGCCACAGTGATCAGAAAATCCTTCTACATGGCACACCTCATCACAAAAGGTTTCTCATCCAGAAAAAAAGAGGTCATTGTTCCCCTCTACTCATCACTCATTAGACGCATTATAGAGTACAATGCAGCTTTTGGTATGTACCTCACAAGACATCTACAACAACTGGAAAGGCCGCAAAAATACCTCACAAAGAGGATTACTGGCCTCAAACAGATGCCTTATGCAGACAGTCTCAAAAAACTCCAGCTTTACTCCGTCACATATCACCTACTCAGAGCAATCTCTGCCTAACATACAAAGCTATGTCAAACCCAGAGCTGTTAGACATGCTCCACATAAAGACATCCCAATCCTCCAAGCTACATGCTCTAGGGACCTAAACCTTATCACCACAATAAACAGAACATGCTGGAGGGATAGATTCCTGTCCCAGAGACTTCCCATACTCTGGAACAAACTACCTATCTATGTCAAACAGAGCTCCTCATTAACACTCTTCAAGAAAAATCTTGATGATTGGATGGGTAATAGGAAATTCACCCCGGGGATCACTTATGGGGTTCTGCTTGACAGAGGCACAGGAAAATAATTTTCTTGAGTGGTGAAAGCCAGGGTACCTTTTTGGTTAGGCTTGTATAGGCCCTAGGCAAATAGCCTAGTATCTACCTATGAACCTATGAACTGCAATGCTATGAAAAACAGACCAGAAATATGAGGCAAAACTGTGGCATTCTGTGAAACTCTGTACATTTCAGAGTTATGATGGTGCCTACTGACTTGTAAGTACTGACAAAGTTACATGACAGCCTTGACATCCTGCTGCTACTGTGACTTACCACCTGCTGTTCTACTAGCCATCGTCTAGGTCACTCAGAGCTCTGTACTGTCCATATCTGTGGCCCCCATCTCTCCATTGTCTCTCGCTTTGTCCAGCCTTCTTGCAGTAACAAATAGTGACATACGGACAGTCTGTAGAACTCCTACCATAGCTTTAGCTCACATGCAAAATAGTAGGTGCAGCCAGTCTCAAACCATGAACACCATCAACCAACCATGGTAATGTGCTTAGCCCACTAAGCCACAACTGCCACCAGACAGTGCAGTTAATTCTTGACACTATCAACCACAGACATACATATATACTGACTGCTGCATTTTGTGGAAATGGAAGATGTCACCAGGTTTATTGGGGCAGCCCTAGGATTGTGTGGTCTGCTGCTATTACCTTGCAAACATATTGTTACTGCAGTTGTTTGAGAACACAGGTGTGTTAGGGGTAGGGGACTCTAGCATTGATAGTCATGCATCTGTTCTATGACCCCACTGTTTGTCATTTCCCTCACATAGTGCAGTGGGGTTTGCTGCCTTGGGGTCTACTGCATATTATGGGGTAGCCAGTATTGGGCAGGGACCTCTTGTTGTTCCACATAGCTGTCAGTTGTCTGCAGGTTTCCCAGTAGCCTACTCTATTCCCTAGCATACATGCAGCAGGTCCATACATATGCTACCATAGTCTAGTACCCCATGCATTTATTATAAAGAAGAGTGACTTACCTTGTGTCTGCAGCAGTTGAGATCACAGTGTTTCAGGGCTGACTTTGTCAGATGCACATTGTACACAGCCAATACATGGTAAGGTACAGGTTGTGTGGTGTGCCTGGCATCCTTTTTACTATGCACATGAGTCAGAGTGTGGTGTCAGTCCCTAGGTCCCTAGGATGTCAGTGCATGTGCTATGCGTTGCCTCTTTGCCAAGACCAGGGCATACTGGGCACACCTAGGTCTGCTTACAGGGACAGGCTCAGGGGGCTCCTCCACCGAGATCCTCTGTGGCTGTGGGAGCATTGGCACTGGTGTAAGGCTGTATGTCCCTTCCCTGTGATGTTCCTGCCACTGCTGTTTCCACAGGATCATATTGTGTAGCATGGCACATACTGTGAACATGTGTGCACATGTGGCTGGACAGTATTGCAGGGCTCTCACAGATATATCGAGACAGCAGAATATTGACTTGAGCAGTCCAAACACACACTCTCTGATGTTCCTAGTTTGTGCATGTGCCTCATTATGGCATTCTTTGGCAGGTGCGTATGCATTTCTGATGGGTGTCGTCATTCACAGCTCCAGTGCATAGCCAGCATCCCCCAGTAGATGGCCATGTAGAATGTCTCCCCCTGGCAAATGTCTGGTACAGCTGTGATGCGTGACATATGTGGGAGTCATGATAACTGCTAGGACTGTCAGCACATGCATTCATGATAATGCCCTGGGCATTGTACATGACCTGGCAGTTAATGGAGTGATACCCTTTAGGGTTGACGTACACTGTACCCTCCTCACCAGGTGGTGCTTTGATGTGCACATGAGTGCAGTCTATGACACCCAATACCTCATGGTGGTGTGCTACACAGTGGAAGAGATGCATATTGCTGGCCCTCTCCTCAGGGATGCGAGGTAAACATATGTGCTCACTGGCATGTGTTTGCGTGACATCCAGGAACTGGTGGAGTACACTGGGTGCAGATGCTTGTGAGACCCCCATCATGTCCCCAGTAGGTCTTTGAAAAGTACTTGTAGCTAGTATTCTATGGGCTACATATACCTTTGTTTCCACTGGGATGGGTTCTCCTCTGTTGGCTTTGGGTCTGAGTTGAGGGTGGCAAAGCTCAGTGAATTCTTATAGTATGTCCCTGTGCACCCTATAGTGCTCTATTATCTCCAGCTCATGTAGCCCCTGGAAGGTTACCCTGAGCCTGAACACTCTTCTCCTTCTCAGTCTAGGCCAATTGTCAGCATCAGCACCAGCACCAACCTCAACCTCTAGCACATACAGATGTAGCAGAGCAGCAGCAGCAGCCCCTATAATTTTGTCAGTTAAAATTCCCAAGTGTGTGGTCCAATGGTGCAGAGTATATGGGAAAAATCAGATTGAAGAGTGTACGCATGCATTACAGTGGTGTGCTGCAAATGTAGCCTGTGTGATTGGCTGACTATGATGCATTCCACCTGCCAGGTCTATCAGTGACATTTTGAATGGCTCAGTATCAATGGAATGGGGCTTATCAGTCATTTATACTTGGATGTCTTTCCCAGGCTATTTCCTTGCATTTCTTTTTTTTTTTTTATTTATTTTACTACTGAGCACTGGGATGTGGTGTGCAAATCCACTGCACTAGTATAAAGACTACTCAGCAGTTTAGACACACTCCCATGCATGGGCACACTCAGCATAGCTTAAACCAGCTAAAACACGTGCCGCGCAGCTAAACAATGCTTAGCAGCACTGGACACACCCCCTGCTTAGCTGTACTTAGCTGAGCACAAACAGGCGCTGCTGAGCTCCAATCTGCTTAAACATGGTGGGACACACCCCTTTTGATATCAGCTACCTGATCTACTGACACCAACACAATTCTGGCCCTAAATGGGTTCTAACTGTGGACACAGTGGCCCATTTTGCTATTCAGTAACCCCATCTCATTTGCATACAGATCCTTGTATATTCCCTAGATACTTCACCACTCCAAGGCCTGCCTCCTTAGCAACCACTGACACCTGCTATTGTACACTATGCATGCAAGGCACTATTATGCATTATTTTTGCAAATGTCTTATTTTCAGTTTTTCAGCATTCTAATATTTTTTTGGCATAATGGCATGTTTGCACGTTGCTGCACCACGCAAATGTAATATGTTTATTAAAAAAACATAAATATTTTATAATGATTTGCATTGCTTTTTGGACTCACTGGGCATCGTTGTGTCCATTTCCATCCCTACATTGCAATATCCAACATTTTTTTCAGGATTTTACAGCCCCTGTTTCATTTTTTCATTTCTGTACACGGTTACTTCCCTTGTACATTTCTGATACCAACATGCCTCCTACACGGGTATTGTGCAGCTTACTGGATCACAAATCACCTTCATTTGCATGGATTTCACCTGCTTATGAGGTGATTTGCATTCCACAGACACTTCCATGTCAGCACACTCGTGCACATTCCTCTGCTCTGTTTACCGGATTGCTCCACTGCCTGTTTCCATGTTGGGCCATGCCACTATGCCTACATGGAAAATCACTCCATGTAGGCTTTATTGAATTCCTCGTTATATCTAAAAAATTAACTTCTACTCCTACTTGTTGTCCCTCAAAATGCAACTGAAACCTATTATTTTGTAAGTCCTCTACAAATTGACCTACTACATTTAAACTTCCTCTACATAAAAGAAATTAAATCATCAATAAAATGAAAATATTTCACTACATATTTACTAAAAAAGGTATGGGCAGGATTCACGATGGCTTGCACGGAGTCTAAGAGTCGTGTAAGACTCCATGCAGCCATCGCGATCCAGGAACAGCCCGAAATCCCATGTAAGAGACCAGCTAAAATGACTCTTACATGGGCAGGGCGTGGATATGCTAATCACCTCACTTGCAGCCGAAAGGCATGCAAATGAGTTAGATTAGCGATCCACAAAGCTGAAACCAGCCCGTGTAAGAGTCGTGTTAGGTGCAGAAATGTACTCAGTGGACAACTGAGTACGTTACTGCAAATAACACAATGGAGCCATGACAGCTCCAAATAAAGTGTGCAAATGTTGCAGTCAGCATGCCAATGGCCAAATATGTAGCCATTGGCATGGTAACCCGATGCAAACATGAAATAAAATAAATTTTTTTCGGCGATCGGCGAGGTTTAAACGCAGCGCAGCCCCACGCAAACGGGCTGTGCTATATAAGACAGAAAAATAAAGGTTTGAAACCCACAAATGTGGGTTTTATGTAATGCATGGATTTGCAATGCAGGGACTAGCAGACCAAAAACAACATGGCCACCGTCTAGTGGTTGCTAAGGGGGGAAGCTAAGTGTAAGACATGTAACTAAGCATTAGTAGGCAATCCTATGTAAATGAGTGGTAGGATAGTGAATCACACTGTCACATAGCAAATGAGCACATTCCGTGTAGTGTAAGAGGTAGATAAGGGGGAGTAACAGAGTAGGAGATAGGTGACATCACAGGGGGGAATGTCAGGAAGAAATCAAGCTCATTGGAGCAAAGTGGTATGTGAAAGATGTCAATCACACAGCATAAAAAGAGGAGTGTCAACAGATAAGCATGGGAAAGTCAAGAAATGGAAGGTGTACACTGTGGCCAACTCCAAAGTTTCTTGCTGTACGTGCATGCGCGTGTGTGCATGCTGGGAGCCGCGAGTAAGACAGAGTGCGCGCGTGTAAGGCAGAGTAAGCATGTAGGAGCCTGTTTAAAGATCTGTAAACCTGTTTGCGCTGGTGTGCGCTCGTTTTAACCCGAATAAGCAGATTCTAGTCCGTGTAAGCATGTGTGTGCGCGTGGTAGCCACTGTGAGCGTGTTTTTGCTGGTATGCGTGCTGCTCCCCCCTGAGGAAACAGAGAGGAAAAAGGAAGCAGAAGAAATCGTAGGAAACTAGCAGAAAATACTGGCAGAGTTAGCAGGTGAAAAAAATTAGAAGCAGGCAATTACACAGGCAGAATACAAGCCCAGCCCAGCACTTAAAACACTGCAAACAGCATTGCAGTATGTTTCTCTCAAGAGATGCTGCAAGACAGGAGCAAGCTAGTAGAAGTGAAAACTGAAAAAGCTGCACTCAGACCAAACATGCTAGGGGCTGCTATAGCTGTTATAAGGAGACATAGGAGACTTGCTGAGGGTGGTGACAATGCAAATGCTGCCAGACAACCCACAGTGAGGAGACGGACAAGAGTGTACAGGCCCAGGGTCACCTACCAGGGGTTACATGAGCTGGAGATAGTGGAGTGCTATAGAGTGGACAGAGACCTCCTGCAGCAAATTGTTGAGCTGTGCAGACCACGCCTCACACACAGAACCAACAAAGGGGAACCCATCCCAGTGGAAACCAAGGTATGTGTTGGCCTAAGAATACTAGCAACAGGTACCCTCCAGAGACCAACTGGTGATATGATGGGGATATCACAGGCATCAGCCTCCAGAGTACTGCACCAGTTCCTGGATGCCATGTCAGCACATGTCGGTGAGCATGTATATTTCCCCAATGCCTGTGAGGTATTGGCCAGCAATATGTGTCTCTTCCAGCAAATAGCGGAATACCCTGAGGTAGTGGGTGCAATAGACTGCATGCACATATGCATCAAAGCACTAGCCGGTGAGCAGGGTAGGGCCTACATTAACCGCAAGGGCTTCCCCTCCATCAACTGCCAGGTCGTGTGTGATGCCCAGGGCATAATAATGAATGTGTGTGCTGGCTGCCCTGGAAGCTACCATGATTCCCATATCTGGCATTTGACGCAGCTGTACCAGACATTTGCCAATGGGGACATCCCACATGGTCACCTAGTGGGGGATGCAGGATATGCACTGGAGCCGTTACTGATGACACCCATCAGAAACGCACACACCCGAACAGGAACGCCATAATGAGGCACATGCACAAACACGTAATGTAATAGAGCGTGTGTTTGGGCTGCTCAAGTCATGGTTCCGGTGCCTGGACACATCTGGTGGAGCCTTGCAGTACTCACCAACTACATGTACCCAAATTGTCATGGTATGTGCTATGCTACATAATATGATTCTGTGAAAACAGCTGCAGTAGGACCAGCATAGGCCCGGGACAAACAGCCCCCCACCATTGCCAAGGCCATCACAGGCAGAGGGTGACTTGGAGGAGGAACAACCTGAGCCTGCCCCAGTAGGCAGAAGGAGGCGTGTCCAGTATGCCCTGGCCTTGGCAAAGAGGCAACGCATAGCACATACACTGGCTCAGTAGGAACCCTGGGAATGATACCCCTCTCTGACTCACTCATATAGTAACAGGGATGCCTAACATGACACAACCTGCTCTCAAACATGTACAGGGAGTGTAGTATGTGCATCCGACAGAGGCAGCCCTGCAGCACCACCTGAGGCATGATTGCCATGTGTTAAGCAATGTAACACCATCTAGTATATGCAAACATGAAGACCCTACCTAACATCTCACCCTCACCAAGCATGATGCCACACTATGAAGACAACAAGATCAAGTACAATAATTGGCTGAGGTATTGCTGTTAGCAAGGGGGAACACATGACTGACAGCCTGGGCTGACATGCTGAGCAAGACATGATGCCCCACCTGCTAGGGATGGCACACACCCAGCACACCTGGCTGTGTGGATACTGGCAAAGGCTGTTGTCACCCCCACTTTGCTGGAATAGGTAAGTCTGGAAACACAAACCCACCACCATAGGTAGCACAAGGGATAATAACCTGGACGTAATGCTACCCAATGCCAGAAGTCTAACCTGCAAGGTGCATGCAGACCAAACCCACCACAGCATGGAGAATGGTAATATGTGTTCTGTAACAGAAACCTGGGTCAAGGCCCAGAAGAGCATCCTAATACTACCAGGTTATGCCTCATACCATGCTCTACAGCTCCAAAACTTGGAACACACGACAATAGGAGTGTGGCTACCAGTAATTATCAGGGATAACCACACCCCCAAGTTGGTACCACAGCAAGAAGCAGCATGGACTATCCATGGGCCAGTAACACTGGCTCAAACCGTGTACCTGTTTGAAGCCTGCTACAGACTACACACACAAACCCAGGTACCCCAGCCAGCCTTCCTGAAGACACTGCAGAGTATGAATGTCTCAACAAATACCAAACAAGGCACACACAAAGTATGACATAGGTGGCAATCCATTATGTATGGAAGAAGTAATCAGGGACCTAGGGACACAAGTGGACGGTAACCTGTCATGTGACACTCACATTGCCAAGGTGGCCAGGAAGACCTGCTATATTGCCCACCTTAATATGAAAGGATGCACATGTAGAGCTAGAGAGGTCACTGTGCCCCCATACTCTTCCCTTATCAGGCCCATACGTGACAACAATGCCCCAGTTTGGATGTACCTTACCTTACACCTGCAGCAGTTAGAAAGACCCCAAATGTACCTCACCAACAGGATAAAGGGTCCAAACATTGGACATCTGCAGCCTGGCTGAAGAAACCACAGCCCAATTCAGAAGCATACTGCCCAGTCTGAGGTGATGTATGCCTGATGTACAAGGCCATGTCCAATCCAGAATGAATGGATATGCTCCACTGCAGAAACCCCAAATCCAGACACACCACAGTGAGATATCTGAACCTCCACACATAGATTAATAGGATGTGCTGGAGGGACAGATCCATAACCCAGAGGCTCCTGACACTCTGGAACAGAATCCAAGTCCATGATAGGCTGAGCTCCACACTCAAACTCAACAAGAGAAATCTGGTGAAGTGCATGGGAGATAGTAGGTGTACACTGGGGGCCATCCGTGTGTCACATCTAGTAAAGTAAACCCTACGTGGGCATAATATGCACATTGCAAGGGGTGTTGAGACCCACACACTCTGTCCATGCTCAAACAAGGACAGGGCAGATAGCCTAGTATGAACCTATGAACCTATGATGATACAAATTGTGCAGGACACAAAGGATTATCACACAGCTGTCCTACCTGATGGTAGGAACCATGGTGATAATCCATAGATATGCTCTGCAGCACTCTAATATCACAAACAATACACCAAACCCACACACATTGCCAACAGCCTACCAAACAGATTACTTCCAAACTCCCCACCAGCACCTAACTGCCAAATATCTATCCCAGGAGAGTGCTGGCCCCCTGACATTGCAGATGCTGAGGTAATAGCCAGCATCCACATAGCACAGCACACAGCATCACTGGTACCAGATGGTGTCCTGGGTTGTGTCTAACAAGTACTGTAAGAAGAATGGAACAGCAAATAGCAGTACTGCGCACTACCAGTCCTACCACAGGATATGTACCCAAAGAGCAATGTACAGTAACCGTGGTCCCACACCACAAAGGGGGTGCCTGAATGGATACTGCAAACTATCACCCCTCAACCCCGACTATCTAGGTTGACAAAGTAATGGAGAGGATGATCATGGATCCCATGAATAACGAGATTGGGTACCTACAGACATTGGACCCTACCCAGTGTGGCTGTCATAGGGCAGATCCTGCCCCTTACACATGTCTGACTCATGTAAAACGTGCACCAAGACCATTGATGTGGGTAATGTGGATCACACAGCTTATCTGGACCTTGCTAAACCCTTCCATACAATACCCTAGTTGGCGGTACAGATACGCTCACCAGCCTAACTATAAACCCCTATGCAAGTAGATGGGTTGCAAACCAGCTCAAGGACAGAACTGACCTGGTCAGACATGCTGCAGCCATGGCAGACTGCAAACCAGGTACAACTGGCATCCCACAAGGCATGGTCCTGGGACCCCTCTTGTATGCTATATATGTCACATAGGTACAGGCCAACATGGAAGGACTCTGTCTGAACAGGTTCGCAGAGGACTACAAACTGCCCACCATATCGGACCCTCCAGCTGACACAAGTAACCTACAAAAGGCACTCATAGAAACAGACAAGTGGTGCCACAGCCATGTCAACAAGCTAAATGCAGAATAGTGTATAGTCAACCCCTGTGGAAACACAGTACATGGCCAGAAATTACCACATAGGTGTTAACCCAGTAAGTACATCAGGAGCAATAAGAGACCTGGGGACACAAGGTGATAGATATCCTGCATGTGACAACCATTTGTCTGTAGTAGTTACAGAAACATACCATATACCCACCTAATCATGAAGGTAAGCACAGCTTGGTTAGGGTAGGTCAGTGTGCCTCTCCAGTCATCCATCAGCAGCCTCACAATTGTGTACAATGGCCCTTCAGGGATGTACCGTAGCAGACACCTGCAGCATCTGGAAAGACCACACAAATACCCCACCAGGAGGATCGCAGAGCTGTAACAGATGCCATGTGTCACCTGATTAAAGAAACTGAAGCTCCACACAGTGCCATACTGCCTGGCTGGAGGTGAACTGTGCCTGATGTATAGAGCCATGACCAACCTGGTATCAATGGACATTTGGCACCATGTAAACACTGAATGCTGGTGACCTATGCAGCTGACAGGCCTGAACCCCAGCACAGACATAAACAGGACATGCTGTACCGATTGGTCCATAACCCAGAAGCTCACTCCACTCACGACTAAACCACTACAGGATATCCAGGGAGTCCCTCAGTGACTGTCATCCAGAGGAATCATGATGACTGGATGGGAGATGGTAGGTGTACCCTGGATATCACCTGTATGTCACGGGTAGACAGAGGCACAGCACACTAACCATGACATATGTCATGGCAAACACCAGTAAATGTGTGTTGAAGGACAAACACTCTCTGACTAGCATTACAAATGGACTAGGGCACATGGCCATTGTTTGTCACTGTCCACACAAGTTGTGGAATACATTAACAATGTCGGACAATCATGTACTATGCTGCCCATATCTGAGCAAAATGCAACATGGTCAGATCTGCACAACTGGCCCTCAACCAGTCTGGTGTACTCACTATAAATATTACAAGCAGTGATAGGACTGAAACCGATTATACTGTCCACCACAGTGAAAGTTCTGCACCAGTACACTATACAACAATACAACTGTTGGTCAGCAGGAAAGGATGATGACAACTGTATGCAAACTATCCCATGGCGACCCTGCAGGCACAGCATAATGTCTGTTAGGTTCAGACACAAAGCAGTTGGGCAGTAAGAACACAACCTGATGTCCAACACTCAACTGTACATGTGATATATAGATGGCGTCCACACACAAACACAAATGTGGTGGTTCACAGATCCCAACATAAGGAAAGGTCACACTGGGCATGCTCGCAGACTTAGATAAATGAGACGTGTCAGTCAAGAAGCCATACAAACTGCGAACTGGGCATGCTCACACACTTAGGCCATGTCACAGTTCAGCAGTTGCACACACATATCTGGCATTTCTATGTGTTAACACAGGAACCTCCCACAATACAGACATCTGCTCAGTGCACACAGTGAAGTTACAACAGAGACATAAGTAAAGTACTGGATCCCACTCATATGCAAACATCTCCCACAGTACACACATTGTTTATAGAGATAGGGAAGGCTATGGCAATAAAGACCCACAAACAGTATATGAGCAACAGATACTTGCATCTGACAGGTAAACATATGGCCGTAGAGTGCAATACTAGACTGTTGTCCCTAGGGAATACAGAAGGCTATCCACAGTGTATTTGGCGTCTGCCTCCACAGTACAGTAGGCCACTGTGCCTGTGCAAAGTTAATGCATAGATATGCTCTCCCCTGTACTGATGGATAGTAACAGATGTACATACCTCTTCATCCATAATGATGTCAGTACACTATACATATGTCAGGAGCAGAAATTATACCCAGTAATGTGAATAGCGAGCTCTGCTACTGCGTCTCTAATAAGTGTCATAACATAGTTAGGTAGGGGTTTGAATCCTGCAAGTGCTCAGTGTGTGTGTGAATGTGTGTGGGGGAGTAGTGTGTGCAATTCCATGTGTAAGAGAAATGTCCCTTTTGGCAACTATTACTACACAACACATGCTGCATATTCCACTGTCTAAACACTGATGATGTCAGCACCCTATAAGTACAGCAGGAGAAAGTAATCCTCCCAGTAATGCAAATAGCGTGCTCTGCTACTGCGTCTCTCACAAGTGATCTAACATAGTTAGGTAGGGGTTTGTAATCTACAAACGCCATGTGTAGTTTTGTCACACAGTTTGTCCATGTGTGTGGGGTGTTGTTCCCAATATTACATGACATACATTATATCAGTAATGTCAATGCACACATGATGTATATGTGTGCCACCTACACATATGTACCTGTGAACTGCAATAGTTCCCATGTCCGAAGCCTGCCTCATGTGAATACATGGAATATGCATCAGACAACTATATGACTGTGGTGTTCTGTGCAGGGGCTGCATGTGGTATGTGACTAGACAGTGTGGGTTGTAGATGGTGTCATCCCACCAGCGAGGGATGCATGACTGGTCTGGAGCATATAGTCCACATGTTGGTGATGAACAGGTGCAGCATGTTGTCATCTCTTGTGGGTGTGGTAACAAGTTGTTCCATAGCAATGCAGGGAATGAATGATAAGAACCCTTCAGATAGGGTCTTGGAGCTAGAGTAATGCTCACACTCTATGTTTGGGTAGTCGCAGTACAACCATATAATGGTGTGTGTAGAGACCGTCATATTCCCAGTGTTGTCAGGAAGGCCAAGTGGGTTTCCTGGGTATGGGAGTGTGGTGTGTGCCAGGCTATGAACCTGAAGGCAGTCTAAACCACTGTTAGTTACACATGGATAGACTCTGATGCTTTGTGCAGTACCACCAACCTGGGGGGGGGGGTGTATCTGAGGTGCCTTTGGATACATCCCCCCTGTTCTGGTTTGGTGCATGTGGAGGGGACGACAAGCATGGTATCAGGAATGACCTGACACTGATGGTGTGCACCTGGGAGCCTTGTACCAGGAGTCTGTTACTGCACAGATATTGCTGTACCCCATGCTAAGAACAGTTTCCACTGCATGCATTTTGAGGTTTACACTGCTGCTGTTGAGTAGCATTTCTATTAGTGTCCTATCCCGTGTGATACCTGTGTAGGTGGCTATGTAATGTCAGCCTTGCATACAAAGGCACAATGTGTGTAGCAACAGCCTCTGCCAATATACAACGGCCCATGGGTGGCAAGTGCAAGCTGTCCCAAGCAAAGCAATGTGGCTTGTCCAGCATGTAATCCCACACTGACTGGCATTGGATCCCCTTTGAATGTCACTGAAACATACGTTAATTGCAGAAACTGATGATCCTGTCTACATATTGTGGCAGCATTCTTGGTGAGGGTGAGATGCTACTCAAGGCCAGGGTCATACCAGCCTGTGCCACAAGCTCAGAGAGCCCCTCTGTGTCCCCTAACATGTAGTCCAGGGAGGTGCGTCAGAGGTCATACACACTGGCACAGACAATGACTGAGTCATACTTCTATATGCCTTGGAGTGACCAGTATGCTTGTGTTATGTGGTGGATCATAGTGCCCGATGGGCAGCTCAGCATGACCGTCACCTTGTTCAGCCTGGTGAGCAGGACCTCAGTGTACCTGACGATAGAGGTACCTCATACAACTGTAGCAGGTGTGTTGTCAAGCCGTATGGCCTGTGACTGTTTGGCACACAGGCTTTGTGAGCTATGTGTTGCACGTGCTCTGTTCTGGCTTAACGTTTGCTTATGTGTCTGCTTTGCAGGTGTCAGCTGCTCAGGCAGGATGCTATTCTGAGAGTCCAATAATGTACCTGTGTGTTTCTGTGTTTGGATTGCAGTCGTGGCAGGTCTATGGGAGACTGTTACTGTATTCACTGTAGTATCCCACTCCACCTGACAGGGAATGCCAGTGCTGAGTTAACAGAGCTTAGCCCCCAGTTTGGCTATGTGGTTGCATCTCTCAAATGTGTTGTACATGTATGGGAAGGGGAGAGGGTTGTCTGTGTACATGAGGCAGCTGTAACATTGCCACATGACTCACAGATTCACCAAATGGACCTGAGAGTAGATCAACAGGTGAGCTTTGTGCATGCTACCATAGCATTGTGAATCCCATACTAAGTAACAACACATAGGGCCAATGGGGAACAAGGTACTCAAGATGACTATGTGAGGGTGTAGTGCTCCTGATTTGTTAGTGCTGGCATATATGAATGCGGTCTTGAGCAAATGTGAGGTAAGTCATATGCAATGTGTTACATGCAAGCTACATGCAAACAGGACAAACAGTGACATTCTGTCAAGTGAGACATGGACATCAGTACAGTAAGCAATGCAGATGTCACTAGGGATCCACAGAGGCACTGTAAATCTGCACTGCAGGTGGAATCAATGTTTCAGGAACATAACAGGCAAACATGCATACAAACAAAGCTACAGTCAGCAGGCCTGTATGTAGACTATGCTACAACAAACAAGGTGTACGACTTCCAGTAGGTAACAGTGCATATATGCAGGCACTATAAGCCAGTACCCAGACATTCACAGGTCAGACGGGCTGGGTCCAGCCGCACCCCACACAAGTGTATAGACCACGTACCTTCGTAATGTTGAATAACTGGCCTGATACCCAAGTGCTCATACCTGTAATAATACACGTCAAATAACAGACACTGAGCCCTCACTCAGCAGTTCCAGACTTAGTATGATGTATGCTACCTGTCCTGGCACCACAGTATCCTTGACATGTATGGACACTCTCCCTCCTGTCATAGTTAGTTCTGTGTTTTGGTGCTGTCATGCATGGTATGAGGTGTGACCTTGTAGTGCTAGTGTGCTCTTGTGATCCTTGAACCTGTTGTGTAGTACTGCACAGATATCAACATCCTGAAACATCCGCATTGCAGAGTCGTGTGTGGACAGCATGCAACTCGCAGTTGACATGACCATCATTGAGTATCAATATGTACATTGTTGTATACCCTGTGCTACCTATGTAGGTGACCATCCCTTGACAGCCTCACCACCAGTATGCAAAGATGTGCAGACAGAACACTGTTGTAATTACTATGGGTGTACAAAACAATACAATGACATTCATACTGTAACTGCATCAGGCATGCTGGTATATACCCACAATGATATCATTACACTGTACTGTTGTCAACATCATACTATTACAACACGTCTATGTAGTCACCCTGTGCATCAGCACCATGTTAACCTGTTCCTGCACCGATTTTACAGATTGCAGGAGGTGGCACAGTTTCATCATATGCACAGGGTGTGTACCTGGTATGCCTGAGTCTGCCACTGATACAACCAATTGACATGTCTGTGTGTGTGTGTTGGTGAGGGACAGCAGTACAAGATGGGGCAATGTTGATGCAGTGTGTGCGTGTATGCGTTAGCCCTAGGTGTTATCACTTTGCATGTGTGTATGAATGCACACAGTCCCACCTCATGGCTGCCATATACAGGTGTTTGTGGACAGCCACAGACTGTACCTGCCAGGTCATACAGATCACTGTCTGTGGCCACAGACACGATACCTGTGCCTGGCAGGGGTGCTACGGACCGTATCAGGTACTAAGCCAGACTGGGTACTGTCATCAGAAGCAGGTGGTTGGTGATTGGAGACAGGTCCCTGTTGGGACTGTCCAGCACCATGTGCATGTGGTCTCCTGGGGTGGTCTGATGACAGCACAGACCCAGCATTGCTGGGGCTGCTGCTGGCACTATGTGAGCAGCCGCTAGACTGTTGTCATCTGCGATGGCTGCCAGCTGCTGCTGTTGCTGGCATACGGCCACGTCGATGCCTCAACCGTCCACCATTGTCCTGGCTCATGGACATGTAGTTATGGAACAGATCTAATGTGTCCCCCCAATGTCTGTCAATGACCTTGGTGAAGTTACAGATGGCAGCCGCAACATCACGCATGCTGTCACTCATGGCTGTGCGACATGCTCTCAGCTCCCTCAGACCCTGTCTGGTGTACCGTTCCATACGTGACTGTGCCTGCATTACAGCCCAAAACATAGCTGAGGTTGAAAGACCTCTGTGGGCATGTCTGACAGGGGTGGTACACCCACGGATGCTCCCACGAGAACCCCTGGACGTCTGCCTGTGTGGTACCATGTCAGGACCCTGGCCATGGCTGCTGTGTGGGGATGCATGTGCCACCGATACTACATTACCCTGGTCAATGCCCACTGTATCCTGTCCATCACCTAGGGACATTGGTGACAAAGGATGTATTGGCAGGATGACTGTGCACATTGATGGGGTCGACAGCTGTGTAGTGTCAGTTGGCTGACCAATGACAGACCCTGGCACACCTACCTGTGCCATTACACAGGTATCATCATTATCACTATCCACAGCAGTTGATTCAGGTTCCCTGCTGCACAACACCAGAGCAGCACCAGAACCTGTGGGAGTAGGACAGGAAACACAGTTTACAATGTGTACACAATGTCACCACTGATACGCACATGCACACATGCACACATGCGCACATGGGCACATGCACACATGCACACATGCACACATGGGCACATGGGCACATGCACACATGCACACATGCACACATGGGCGCATGCACACATGCACACATGCACACACCTCAGTATATGAGATATCAACCCACAGACACAAACACACCTGCAATCACACACATAGCACTACTGCTTCAGCCTATTATTACTGTTAGTATCAAGAGTATTGAAGGTAATGGTATTACACACTCACCAGCATGGATAGGCTGCCTTGCTGTTACACCAGAGGGACCTGCAGAAAAGTGACATTTATTGTCAGTGGGCACAACTGCGGGCGGCGCAGTGGTGCAGCGGTTAATGCTGTCACCTCACAGCAAGAGGTTCTCCGGTTCGATTCTCGGCTGGGGTGCCTTCTGTGTGGAGTTTGCATGTTCTCCCTGCGTTCGCGTGGGTTTCCTCCGGGTACTCAGGTTTCCTCCCACATTCTAAAAACATGCTTCTGGAGCATTTCTCCCTGGGCCTCTGCTGAAAACAGGATCTGTGGAACCTAGTCGGACTTTCCCGGTCAACAAATGTTAAATAAATAAAAATAAATAAATAAATAAACTGTGCCATTAATACTGTGGGCATGATACAGTTCAGTAGTGCAACAGTTAGCTTCCACAGGTCTACTGCTGATATTGAGGATATCACTCTTGCACAATAATTACCAAGATTACAGCTACAAAACAAGGACACACCTCACACATGCATAACCTAACAGTGTACAGAACGGTCAACTATACACATGGCATGTTACCTGCACGCTCCATGTCCTGCTGCTGGGTGGCTCCAGCCTCCATCATTACATATGTATGCTGCTGCTATTGCTGTTGGGCTGGAGCCACAACACTTAGGAGTAATCCCTCCAGTCTGGTGAGGGGGGGATGTCTAGACACCCCACCACCTGTGACAAGCTGCTGCCTGTGGATATCCGACGCACGCTGACGGACATTTCTAATTAAATCACTGCAGTGATGGCGTACCTGCTTATATGTCCGGTTATGTGTGCCTATGTCATTTACCCGACAGACCAGGTCTTGCCACAGTGCAGCCCTCTCCTGCTGGTTCTGGCTGGTGCGGGAAAAGAGTACAGTGAAATCCCACACCAGGCTCTAGTGCATCTCTTCCTCCTCCTCTGCAGCGGAGTAGACAGGGTTCCGCTGGTGAACCATAGCCCTGAAAAGGAGAAGGAAAATATGTCAGCAATATCTGTCAGCAAACTATGGCACACATAATGCACATAATACTCGACTGCAGTCATATAACTTAACCACCATATATAGCATCTGTCTGTCTATTGGGGGATACACATGTAAATGACCAGATATCAGTGCTCATCCGACAACTGTGCAACAGTACCTGGCACACTCCATACGACAGACTAGTATACTGCAGCAGTCAACACACTGTTTCAGGTACAATACACAACCTCACACTGGGGGTTTGTATCAAGGTACTGTATGGGGAACATTATCAGCCCATGCACTGCACACAATGCACGTTACATATTTCACTGATAATGCACACTACTCTTACTTGCCATAACCCTACCTACACCACAGTGACATACAGGGTGACACAGCACAACATATGGCAATGTAGTATGTGTTGATCGCAATACCTCACACACCTGTCTCTGACCTCACACCAAGGACACACATACCATGACAGACAGACAGTCATGGTGAGCAATCACACCAGTACACAACATGCACCCAGTCACTGGCACACTCATTCCACCTCACATATTTCGTTTGCAATGTGTTCATGGGTGTGCATTGTGTCTTAGGTAGGTAGTGTGCTTTTGGCCCTGGGCCTACAGCAGCATACTGTTATGCTACCCTGCCCCTTGTGATACATGTGTTATGATCGTACCTGCTCCTTACAAACAGTTACACAGGGTGACTCATATGGCATATTACCTGTCTGCATAACATTCAGCAGGGGTATGTCTGACATCTACTCATGGGGAGCCTTGCTTCTTAATTCTGTGTGGTCTACTACAGGGTATGTCATATCTGTGGGTAGGGCCCTGTACCTCCACCATGTGCTCTATACTGCAGTGACAAGGATGACAGACATAGGTAATTTGTGTTGTGGATGTTGGAGGTGTTACCATGGTTGTTAGACAACTGTCATGGGTGTGACCGAACTATGTATATCTAGCAGTGGTAACCTCTATGTAGGTAGTCTGTGTGTGCTCTCTGGTCTTGTTAGTCACTCTGCATATGTATTGTGTTTGAGTGCATTGACACAGTTACTTGCATATGTCTGTGTCCTTCTCCATATCTGCAGCTGTCATGGGAGGTACATACCGTGTAGGACATTGTGAGGTGTGGAGGGGTACAGTGACCTACATGTCCATAGCTGACACACCATGTCCGCTGACACATTCCATGTACAGGTATTACAGGACTAGTGTGCCACTGTGTATATCAATGGGGAGCCTATTGTACACTTGTTGCCCCTGTTACCCCCTGACACATGCAGTGGTGGGCAGGCATGCACATATGTGGTGGTTACTGGTGTCAGTGTTTTTGAATGGGGTATGGTACTCCAGTATCCACACTGGTGTTCACTCCATGCCTTTGACACCAGGCACCTGTTGCAAGACATCTGCACACATGTGCCTCACACAGTATATATATATATATATATATATATATATATATATATATATATATATATATATATATATATATATATATATATATATATATATATATATATATATATATATATATATATATATATATATATATATATATATATATATATATATATATATATATATATATATATGTTTGTATATATGTATATAATATGTATATATAGATGTAGATATATACATATAGATGTGGGGAGAGAGGGGGAGAGAGTGAGAGAGAGACAGAGGGAGAGTGAGAGGGGTGGGACAGAGAGAGAGAGATAGTCATATACAGACATATCTGTTGTCAGTCAGATCTATCTGTATATGTATATGTATCTACATATATCTATATATGTATGTGTGTATTACATATATCTGTACATACATATTCTACCAATCTCGATGTCTGTGCAGTAAGTGAGAACCTGGTTCAAGGCTCCTGAGAGCACACCAGCGGTACCAGGCTATACCCCGTATCATGCTTTTTGGCCCCAGGACTCGGGACAAAACAAAAAGGGAGGGGGTGTGTCCATATTCATGAAGGACACCCACACCTCCAGGTTAGTGGCAACACATGAAGCATCAGAGACCATACAGGTGCAGATAACCATAGGCAAACCTGCTATACAACTGGTAGCATGTTACAGACCACCCTCCCAATCTCAGGAACCACAGCCAGCCTTCCTGAAGACATTGGAGGATATGAATGTCCCACCACACACCATCATATTGGGAGACTTCAACTACCCTAACATACACTGGGTGCATTATTCTACCCCAAACACCCTAGCCCAAAGGTTCCCAGAATTCACTAAGTCAAATGCAATGGAACAGCTAGTCACCTCTCCCACAAGGGGAGATAATATACTAGACCTGATCATCACAAATATGGGGACAATGTGCTACACACTGGAAGTATACCCCTCAGTAGTCACATCAGACCACAGACTAATCCCCCTGGATATACATATCCCACCTCCCCCACAACACAAAAGACTACAGTGGGAAACCTCTCACATGCCGACTTTACACTTCTTATAACTGAGTTGGTATCCTTTATGCCCACTGGGCCAGTGGAAACCACATCCCACAATGCAGACACCTTCACATATGCTTTCTACGGACATCTCCAAGAATGCATGGATCATGCAATCCCAAATAAAACCAAGACCCTCTCCACCAAGAGCAGGCATCCTGTCTGGTGGACCCCAGCATTGAACAAATTGTATAACAACAGAAGGTAGCTACTGCACAGCAGAGCAGAATTCCATAGAGCTAAGGCATCTCTGATCAGCACTAGTAGAAAGATACATTTTGTCATACAAACATGCAAGACCAACAATGAGAGGGACATCGCTATGGACACTACAGATAACCACAAGGCCTTCTTCTTCTGCTATGTTACACACCTGGGTGGGAACCCTCAGATATGTTCAAAGTTAGTTCACAGTGACAAAAGCTACACTGAACACACAGATAATGCCAACATTCTGGCAGACAGGTTCAGTGCAGATTTCTCCCCTCCCTCATCCACACATGAGGAATTACTTATCCCAGCTGACTGTAACCACCTTGTCATCTCAGATGTCCAGCTGGGAACCACCCTCAGCAAAGCTGTAAACACAGCATCAATGGGACACAACAGTATTGCAGGTTGCATGCTACGTGAACTCCAAGAGGAGCTACACATGCACATTAAATGCTATTCAACCATAGCCTTACTACAGCATATGTACCTGGACACTGGCATACAGCAACAGTAGTCCCACTCCACAAAGGAAGCACCTCTACAGACCCTGGTAACTACCGCCCCATAAGCTTAACCAGCCTGGTCTGCAACGCTATGGAAAGAATCATTATGGAACTCATACACAGAGACATTGGGGACTTAGACACTTGATCCCACCCAGTTTGGCTTTGTAGAGGGCAGATCCTGCCTTATAAACCTGGTTGACCTTTTCAAATCAGTCACTAGAGCCATTGACGAGGGCACAGCGGTCCACACAGCCTACCTGGACTTGCCTACGGCTTTCGACACAATACCTCACTCTGGCATCATAGACATGATCAACAGCTGAAATGTAAATCCATATGTCACAAGATGGGTTGCAAACCAGCTAATGGATAGAAACCCTACAGTCAAACTCACTGGTGCCATGTCAGACTCAGAGCCAGTCACAAGTGGTGTCCCACAGGGCTCTGTCCTGGGACCGCTCATGTTCGACATATATTTCTCAGATGTGGAAGCAGACATGGGAGGGTAGTGGCTGACAATGTTCAAAGATGACTGCATTCTAGGCACCATAGTCGATACACCAGCTGACACATACAACCTACTGAAAGGCCTCACGGACACCGACAACTGGTGCCGGAGTCATGGCCTTAAACTGCATGCCACGTAATGTATAGTCATACCCTTTCAGACGGACAAGGTACCCACATATTATCGCATAGACAGTAACCCACTGAGTACAGACAAAGTAATCGGAGACCTGGTGACACTGATCAATACTGACCTCTCATTTGACACCCACATTGCCACAGTGGTTGGATAGACTTCCTACCTTGCCCGCCTTATCATGAAGGGATTCACATCCAGATCAAAAGGGGTCATTGTACCCCTATACTCCTCCCTTATCAGGCCCATGACTGTGTATATGCCCCATTTGGTATGTACCTCACCTGGCACTTGCAACAGCTAGGGGGACCCCATAAGTACATCACCAGGAGGATCAAGGGTCTCCAAAAACTTTCATATGCTGCCAGACTAAAGTAACTCATGCTCTATTCAATAGCAAACTGCCTACTTAGGGGTGATCTGTGCCTGATGTACAAGGCCATCTCCAATCAGGTATTGATGGACATGTTCCACCTCATACAATCCAAATCCATCAGAACCACAACAGCTACAGACTTAAACCTCAGCACACATATGAATAGGACATACTGTAGGGACAGATCCATCACTAAGAGGCTTCCCATACTGTGGAACAGGATCCCAGTTCATGTTAGGCAGAGACCCTCACTGACACTCTTCATGTGAATTCTTGACGAGTGGATGGGAGATCATAGGTTTACACCAGGGGTCATCTTTGTGTCACTACTAGACAGAGGCACAGTAAACTAATGCTATTATGTACGGGGGTCTTCACTGTGTCACTATTATACAGAGGTGCAATTTTATAAGTCTATTCTATACACTGTCTGCAGATAGCCTAGTACTAAACTATGACACTGTGAAACTATATATGTCTATGTATTTCTACATCCCTCTCTATCTATGTATACACATATGCATATTATATATATATATATATATATATATATATATATATATATATATATACATACATATCTCGATATACATACATATACACATGTTAGATATATATATATATATATATATATATATATATATATATATATATATATATACTCCTTTTTAGTTCCACATATGTATACACACAGTAACGTACTGCTGAACATCCATTACTCTACAACCTACTTGCACATTGCACTACAACCTACATTGCTATGTGCACATAGCTACCTTCACATACATATGTATGTGGAGCCTTCAGTGACAGTTTCAGTATGTCCCCATCCCTATGCACATCTTCATATACATAGATACAGACCAATAACACATCTGGAGGGTTCATAGTATGTAGAGTATTATAGCAGTACTTTACATTACCTGTGTTTGTTGCAGCTGTTTGTGTAGGCTTGCAGTTACTTGGCCTGCTGTCAGCCTCTTTGTTTTGTTGTTACAGGTTTTTTTTCTTTCTCTTTCTTTCTTTCTTTCTTTCTTTCTTTCTTTCTTTCTTTCTTTCTTTCTTTCTTTCTTTCTTTCTTTCTTTCTTTCTTTCTCTCTCTCTTTACCTCCAGTGGGTGCAATGAAAGTATTGCATGTGTGGACTGGGAGTACAGGATGCTTTTGTAGGTATCTGCACATGTCCATGTGATGGCCTCTGCACCAATTGTTAGCCAGCATTTACTAATTGCATGCAGCCTGTTGTGTAGTGATTGCAGTTCTCACTGTGATTACAGGACTGTGCTATAAAAAGGTCTGTTAGGTAGGCATAGCCCTTTCAGATTATCAGGGTGGGGACCATGCTGGTTTGCTGTGGACACTGTTCTGTGAGTGTAAGGGTTGGTATGTCTCTCATATTTCAGGCTGTGTTGTAGACACTGCAATGCATGTTGTTCTGTAAGCTGAGTATTCCTTCCTCCAGTGTCCTCTTCTCCGTGTGTATGTAAACTGACACCTACGACTAGTAATACTGTGTATATGGGTGTGTGTGCTTTCCTGTGGGGATTGTGGTGTAACTGGTATATAGCAGTGGCTCTTGCAATCTGTTGCTATGGCTTCAATATTTGGCCTTTACATTCACTCCTTGTATGCCTGCTAGGTGTCTTTCCTGTAATGTGTTGCTATGGCTTTCCTATTTTCCATTTACATTCACAGCTTGTAATGCTTGCTAAATCTGTTTGGGCAGCAATTCCCTATGTGTTTGTTGTGGTAGGGTGTTACTGAATGCAGTGTGGTCTGGCCATGGTGTGGGCCTTGACACTTACAAGGGTATTTGATCATGCTGCTGAGCAGGCCTCAGATACTGTCAGGTGCATCTTTTATCAGCCTCATGGAATGGTACATAGCAGTGGGATACTCCAATGACATATTCTGATATTCTGCAGTTGTGACTGTGGGTTATTTCAAGCATATGTATTAGTACACCATTTGTGACGTGCAAGTGGTGCATACCTTCAGTCATTCATAGTTACCATTGCATGTGTAGTTACACCTTTCTGCCTACTGTTTGTACATTTGACAGGGTGTCAGTGGGGCACAGTTGACATTTGTTTACACATCAGGGACATCCCTGTAACTCAGTCACAGTTGCTATGTCTGATCTCTTAACTATTCAACTATGGCAGTGTTTATCCTGCTCTGAGTATGTGTGTGGCTTGCCAGATGCTACTGTGACATTATTACCTAGTAGCTACCAACTGGCATGACTGTTTATCAGCACACAGTACTATTTTACAAATCCACTAGATTTGACAGTAAATATACATGACATGCTTTGTGTACTAGACTTGCTATATTCACTTTACATTAATTCCTACTATTTTATGATATATTTCTTTCAGCACAATGTTCTTGTATAGCAGTCATGGCTTAGTGGTAAGTCATGCAGACTAGTGTTTCCAAGGTCCTGGGTTCGAGACTGAGGGAGGTATTTTATTTTGCTGCTGAGAAAACTACAGGCCTTGTCATTCAGAGTGACTAAGGCACTTTTAAGCAGTTGTAAGCGGGTTAGCGCTGGTTTGCGCGGAGGTCACACATGCGCACTGCCGCTTAGCATCACACACACACGCTTAGCTAGGCGCACAGAAGCGCACTCCCGCTTACTACTGCTTAAAAGTGCTTACTCTCGCGCACACCCGCGCTATTTTCTTTTAAAGAAAAGAAAATGGGGAGATAGGAAAGTGGTGAAATAGGGGGCACAAAGAGGGTAGGACAGTAGGAAAACAAGCTCAGGTTTTGCAGGAGGGATGTAGGAAAGGCCCATAGCTGCCCATTTCTTTGTCAGCAACAGCTGTGCATATGTTTGTAATTTGGTGTGAAATTTGAAACCTTCCACCCCTGAGAGAGGTGTGAGGACAACAATAATATTTGTTGTACAGCCAATTGTAATTGCCAGTTTACACGTCCAGCAGACATGTGTGCAAAATGGGCAGCTATGTATGGGGCATAATTTTTTTGTGGGTACAGAGTGCCCTTTTTTTTTTTTTTTTCAGGTGAGAGTGGTATGTCAGGTACGGGAAGTCGGTATAGCTGGGGAGGTAGGTAGGGGAGGTTAACAGACAAGACAAACAAGATGCATACAGGGGTGGTGTATGACACATGTGGGGGGGTTACACAATTGACGGGGACGGATGTTTGGATATCTCGAGCCCATGAGCCCACAGATGGCAACAGTGGAACTGAGATCCCCACCCATGGGCAGTTGCCACTGTGCCTTCACTGCCCAGGACGGGGCTGTGCTGGGGGCTGTGTAAGATGGGTAGCAGGCACGCCCATGAGTTGTGCCACCCATGCCTCAAGCTGGCGTAGGGGCCCAAGCACAGCATGCCAGATCTCCCTACACACCACAGTCCGGACACTACGGAGGGTGAGTGGATGTTCTCCTCTGGCCACGCTTGCAGAGGGGGGACAAGCCCCATCCCCTGCAGCACTTCCACCTGCAGGTGGCACAGGGCCACCAGAGGAGGGTCCAGCCTGGGCACTACTGCCAGGTTCACTCGCCAGCTGAGGTGGGAGAGGTGGGTCTGCTGGAACCCGCCTTCCCTGTCATCCTATGTTTTGCATTATTTAGTGACAGTTTGGATTAGTAACGTGCAATACCATTCACAATTAGTTGTAACAGCATGCATTAGTATTCCCATTAACCAAACACCCATAAATTCAAGCCGTTGAACAGCAAGCATAACACATGCATAATTTGAACAACAGTACACATTCCAACAACATGCAGGGATGAGTGATGGCAACAGGCCATCAGGTTTGGATGTATGAACAGGGCACATGCATCAACGTACATGCAAATATGTATGAACCAACAGGACAATTGTCCAGGGGTGTTAATTGTGAATACACATACCCATTTCACGTGGAATGGATTATTTGTGGTTATAGGGTAGGGTGAAGAAATATTTCATTAACAACTTCAAATACCTATACATATGCTGTACATTTCTACTAGCTGCAGCTATATACACACTACAGGTCTGACTACAGTTTCCTATGTGACAACGTATGCATGTTGGTGATAGGAATGTTACTGCTACATCAATATACATTTCATTTTTATTCATACACATTCATATCTGGCTCTGTTCAGCTACATCATCCTGCTAAATTTGCTTTATATGGCTCTAGACAACTGTGGATGTTTGGTATTTCATACAACCATACTATCTGCATATTGCAAACTTAGAGCAACATATCCAGATTTTGGGACACACATTCCAGCTTCAGTACTTTTTTCAACACATGTTGTTGTTTGGTTGTGCCTGTCACATTCATTTCATTCTGTACTGACTGCAGTATACTTTATTCAGGAGTTATTACTACTTTATTGGTGGATTCATACCTCTTTCTCACACTCTCTCACTTGTTTTATTTTTGCATTTCAGGATGGTACTTAATTCTAGGCTTTATTGACATGTTTTACTTAGTTATAACAATCCTTTCCAACAGTCTCACTTGTGTCATGTTTCAGAATTTAAACAGGGATATATTTCACACATGTGTTTTACTCGGCTTCTGTAGCTGTACTTTTCAGCCTGCTGCAGGTTATGTACTATTATATTACAGGTGGAACATCTTTATTTCAGACTTGTTTCATTTTTATTTTTGGATTACAAGCTGCATCACACTTATGTAATCAAACAATACTAGCAAAATCTCTCTTACACTGTTACTTGCACTTTTTATTAATAAGTGACTACACTGCACTCTTTTGCAAGCTGTCATACTTATATTTTTTTACAGTTACAGGGAGAGAATTACTGACCTGCCTGGTGGTGCAACCACACCAGCCTATCGGCATAGGCTCGACGGTTCATAGAACGGACACCTGCAGCTGTAATATAAATGCAGTAATATTGGAATACGCATCTCCATAATATCAGCTAGATTAATTTCTTACATAAATAATTACATGTAACTTACTCAGTAGTGGGGCGTTGGGCATTTGCCGGGCCTCCTGGATCCAACGGTTCAGTTGGTCCTGCTTCCGTCTCTTCAGATCTGCATGGTGGTGACGGACCTGTTCACCAGTCCTTGGTATTCCTGTGGCACTGGTGAGATCATGTGCCAACCGGTCCCACGCCTCAACCCTATATGCTCCCCACAGGACCTGGCCCTGCATGAGTTGGGCCTTATGATCATGGACAAGGAGCCAAACCATATATTTGGACTCCTCAACACCCCACCTCTGTGCTCGGAAGGCAACTACCCTCTCCTACACCTGCCATCCTGACTGCAACTCGGTTCCACAATCGGTTATGCTGTGTATTCCCGCCTATGGGGCTTATATATGCCATTTTTCCCGCACTTATCTGTGATTGGCCATTTTGGAATTGTATCAGCTTCACAAAACCTGCTTTGTCATGCTCCTCTTTCAATTCATTCCTGTATATATGCTATTACTGCATTTCTAAGAGCAACTGTCATGGCTTAGTGGTTCAGTACTTTGACTATGGTGCATGGTATCCTGAGATCGAGCCTGGCCATTGCTTTTTATATTTTATGACTGTCTACACAGGCCAGGAGGTGTGTCTGTGTAAAGGTAATTTTGATACAGCTTGCTCAACGTTGCTCGTCGGTTAGCTTGTTGGCGCGGTGCGCAGCTCCGCGCAAACGGGTCAAGCTGGCTTACGCGCCATTTGGCTGTCAGCACACATATTATGCTCAGCTCAGCTACGGGCACACAGTTTCAGCGTGTTGGAACTCTGCTCAACCCCGGCCACTCCTTCTACACCTGTTAAACCACTACTCACCTACGGGCACTCATTTTACACCTGTTAAACCACTACTCACCTACGGGCACTCATTTTACACCTGTTAAAACACTGCTTACTTACGGGCAGATATACTCAGCTTGTTAGAGTGTAGCTCAGCTATGGGCATTTCTGACATTTCTTCTTTTTTTATTTCACACATTTCTTCACAATACCTGGCCCATTTCATTACATTTTACATAAATTAATTTTATACATGTACATATATGTCAGGGAATTGTTTCGTGCTTATTTCACTAAAAATAAAAATTGATGTTGTGGGGGCTCGAACCATGACTGCCTCCTCTTCAGCCAAAGTCTCTACTGCTACGCTATTGCTTCTTGGCTTACTTTGCATATTTAGTTCTTATATGCTTTTCCACTGACTGATAACTGTGGCTAAGCGACAGGCACGCCCACGCAAACGAGCGCACTCACGGGCAAACATCTTTACAACTTATAAAAAAATATATAACATGTTCATTTTTACATTTTATGTTCATAGTCTGTGGGGGCATGTGTTGTGTTGTGTTTATTCACATTTACACGGACTCTGTCATGGGGGTTTACTTTCGGGACTTTTACTCTTCTGGGGGCGTGTCCGTTTGCAGAGCTCGCCCTACGGACACGCCCCCTACTGTCTTACACAGACCGTGTTAACCTTAGGTGTGATTCAGCATGCCCTCATGCATATGCATGGCATGCTGACATCACACCGTTTAACTGCAGCCTCCATGTAAGCCTTGTAACTCTTACACGGAGGCTTCGTGAATCCTGCCCTATGTCTATATAAATATTGTAACTCAGACTTTGACATAACTATATTAGCATACACGGGGCAAAAGATGCCCCCATTGCTGTTTCCTGTTTCTGATGATAAAGCTGTCCATTAAAAGTAAAAAAAATATTCTTTAAGCAAAATATAACTAAATCTATAATAAAATTGGGCTTAGGTGTCTCACCTAAAAAATAATACAAAGACTCCACTCCATGTGTATGTTATATATTCATATATAAGCTGACTACATCTAAAGTCAGCCAATACATATCACTTTCCTAGAAACCTTATGCAAAAAATCTTCAGAATCTTTTATATATGAAGGAAAGCATTGTACCACAGGGAACAAACAGCTATGTAAAAAAAAATACCAATATTATACAGGAAAGGGTCTATATCATAATATCGAAGTATGAAAGGTTCGAATCACTAAAGTTTGAACTTTAATGATCGAACATTTAATACTTCGAATGTCAAAAATAAAAAAAAACACTTTAAGCCCAAAACAAAAAAAAAACACTCTGTGCAAGGGGGCAAGCCTCCCTGCACCTCCACACCCCCCCACTACTTAAATATACCAACTCCGAGATCGCACTACAGTGCAGTAAAGGGAAATCTTCCCTTCCCACACTCTATGGTGATCTCCATTATATGATTCAAGGTTTTAAAACTTCCATCATTAATGGTCGACCTTTAGTGATTCGAAGTTTTAAACCTTCGAACATATGAGGAAATACTTATGTACAGGTACACTAGAATGACCTTTTAGATTATCCAAGCCTTTATGTACCTTTGGAAGACAATAAAAGGTAGCCAAATTGCAGTTATCTAAATTAAATTTCTTCATAACACCTGCACATTGCTGCACCACGCAAATGTAGTATGTTTCTAACCTACAACCTTTCTCCAACAATGATTGATATTCACAAATAGCCTTATCAAACCTTTCTATATCACTCTCTCATAAATGGTCTTGTTATCCAGATGTTCATAACACATCTTTACATACTGTAAACAATTCATCACTACAATCTGGCCATTTTATCTGCAGGTTTAATAACTAAATTCTGATTATTACTTGATCCAACAATGCTTGCCATTCACTTTTAGTCATATTGTAACTGCTATTACTTTCATTAAATTTCTTACATAATTCTTCAACTGCAAAATGTAAAACAGCTGAAAAATTGTGAACAGTAACATTTGTGTAAGGAGGTATGAATGTACTTTTACTAACCACACTACTGGTATCTAATAGACAATATGCATTATCAAGAACCTCAGTTGTATTTTCATTTTCAGAAAGGCAAGAATAAATGATTTCCTCAGAACTTGAAACATCAACTTCATTTTCCACCATAAAATCACTATTATTATCAAAAAAACATAAAAGGTAAAGCTTACGTATTAATCTAAATATTTCACGTTGTAGTACGTAAAATCTGGGTAACACTGTAGGTACATATTTCAGCTCTAGATTTAAAACAGTCACAGCTTCACTAGTTAAATTCAACCCAGAAATATTGACTACCACATTATCATAATGGTTAATTAAATCATTGCCATCTACCTTTCTTGGCATTTTGTTTAACATGTCCATATGTTCTATCCACTTATCCCTGTCCATTTCTTGTTCTCTTCTGAGTGTATTCAAATGATTGACTGTTTATTTGTGAAAGCCAGCCTTTCGGATTAGATTTTAGGAACATATTAGGGACATCAAAATTATGTGTCAGGAAAGTACACTGGCAGTACATTTTAAGAATTGTCATGCGAGTGATGCTTCATTGTTAAGGGGTAGTATTTTAGAACAGGTTACTTTACAAACAGCAGAAAAGATTAATCTTAAACATAAATTGTCATATAAAGAAGCTATTTATATTTTGAAATTTAGCACTGGATCCCAAAGGGCTAAATAGGGATTGTGACTGGAAATGTGTTATTAATTGAGTGATTTATTGTTTTATTGGAATGTTAATTGTTTTATTGATGTATGTATTTAATTGTTTTTTTTAATGAATGTGTAGTCCTTTGAAGGCCTTTTGAGCCAAGGTGGCAGAGTATATTGAGCCTGTTATTATTACCCAGAACAGTGTCTGAGGGGAGGAGTGCTTTTCCTATATGCTAAGTGAAACTGTGTTGTTTAACAAAAAGAACTATGCTGCATTTTTTATAATTAATTTGAGACCATTGTCCCTGCACCAGTAATTAACATGATCTAACCCATGTTGGAGCAATTGTGAGTTAACTGAAGAGCAAATAACAACATCCAGTTTAAAGTTGTCTGCAAACTTAGTTTACTATAGGCCCGGAATGCTGTCCTGAAGATCTGAGAAATATATGCTAGATAGGAGAGTTTCCAAAACTTAGCCCTGTGGTACACCACCAGTAACATGTTTCTTTCAGAAATGGCACCTATGACTCTAACCACATGGGTTCTGTCAGACAGCCTCTTAGCTATCCTCCACACAATATAAGGATTTATGTTCAGATTTAGAAGTCTATCAATGATGCCTACAATGGTGAATAATATCAAAAGCCCTGGCCAGGCCTAGATATATTGCATGCATTGTATGACCACTATTTACTGCTCCAGTTACTTTTTCAAAGTAATGAATGAGGTTAAAGAGGCAGGACATTCCTTTGACAAAGTCAGGTTGATGAGGATCCAGGTTTAAGAGATTTTAAATGTCCAGATTAATGAAGTCTGAGATAATATGCTCCAGTGCTTTATATATATATATATATATATATATATATATATATATATATATATATATATATATATGGCTAGTTCAGTTATCCTTGAATATGGCAGCATGTGATGAGGGGATATTGAGGTGAGGATGGTGTTTGAATTTCATCAAGTCATCAGTTAGCTTGAGTGGAATTGTCTTGGAGTAGTCTCTAAAGACAGAGGGTTACAAGGTAACTCAAGTTTGATACTTAAAATAAGTGATACAGCACTGTTTTCAGATTTCACAAGTAAGTGTGGGTATTCAGCATGGGGGAATAGCTATATGGATGAGAATCAGGTCCAGTAGTTTTGAGCCTCTCATCGGGATTTGGATTACTTGGTCTAAGGAGTTGGCATTAATGACGTCCAGGAATCTTTGAGTATGCTTATTTGTGATGGTGTAGGCCTCCCAGTTAATAGAGGGATAGCTGAATTTACTTAATAAGAAAGTGTTGGATCTGACAACAAGGGATGCATGCCAGTTTGTTTAGATGTGCCTCATGGACTGCCAGTTTTGTAGCTGGATATAGTGTAGTACTCGATTATGTTTGACATGAAAAGGATGTGGAGAAGCTCAAGGACATTGCCCTGAATTAAAAGTCTGGAGGTATTATTTTAGGAACACAGACACACATAGCTGCATTGCCAAGTTCAGTGCTGGGTCTAAAGGAGAGGTAGGCAGTAAAACCCTGCAATGTGGGAATAATTTTACTGTTCTGAAACCATGATTCAGTAACTATATATCTATATTTTCAAGTGTTAGCAATACCTGTTAGGAGTGCAGCTTTGTGTTAAGGCTAATAACATTGAGCACTGCTGCTTTTATATGATGTGGTTATGGTTGGTTATGTAAGTAATTTGAGGTGAATGACCTTGTCTAAAAAAAGGCAATATGGAGGAAGAAAAACGTTTTACCAATATATGGAAGCCATGAGGAGAAAGATGTAAGCTATCCCTAGCAAAGCAGTGCAGCCAAGATTATCAGACAACTCCTTTGAAGCTGATATATACTGGATCCCCTCTAGAATGACACCAGTAGCAGAGCACGCAGAGACCACAGTCAGTCCGGGGCATGTTTCTCCCTCTCTCCAGATCCCCATTAAGACTCCCCACTGTTACAACTATAGAGTTCCAAGCCAAGTCCTCCAACACTCTCTCTGTCCAACCAGTGCTTCATGTCCCTGCCAAGTAGCTAACACACACACCATCTTGGAAAAGGCTGGCACGGGTTTACTAGCTATGCCCCCTTCTTTCCAGACTATAAGGTAGTTACCACTGCCACCAAAACCCCTTGCCAGCTACTTTAAAGTCCTTAACAAAGGGTGGCCAGTTTTACTGTGTAATAGTAATACTAACACAAATGGTAGTTTGTCCAAGAGCAAGGCTATTAGGAGTGACCCACACAGTGTCACTAAATAAATATGCAAGTACTCTCAAAACTTAAATATCTGTACAAAGATCAGCTACAATGAGATGTTTAAATATATTTAATAATAAATAATAAAAGAACAAGACAATACGAAATATATATTCATAGTGAAATCAGAGTTCAAATCACAGGAAACATTTAAAATAACATTGCAGAACAGGCTCAGACAAATAAAGAAAAACAGTATCCACCTTCATTATATTCCTGACTGAATCCAAGAGAATTACTATATTCTAATAACTTACATATTAGAGCAAGGCAGATGATGTGGTGAGTGGTCCTTCTTGTTGTTGTCAGGCCCAAGACAGAATACAGAATGCTCAGTCTCCCTAAGAAACTTCTCAAAATAATATACAAATTATTACTGGTAGGATAGATTGCAGAATGACATCATTTCTTGTCATCTGACTTCTAGTTCCCAGGCAAAGCCCCCATTGCTGGCAGCTGGCAGCTGGCAGGACTTAGCAATTATTTGTAAAAATACACACACAAGGGCTTTTTCACAGATCTTTGGCAGGTGTTTGAAGTCACAAAACAATTGCATTCCTCCACACTTCCAAAGCAGCAATTAGTTAATCCCAAAGACAATACAGAAAGCTTTCCAGTACAGACTTTGTGTCTCTGGCTGCCTTGAAACCTGTGAGACAGCATTTTCATGGCCTAGCCTATAAAGTGATTTAATTTCAGATATTTTTCTAAAATTTTCTGGACTGAGATTAACCCTACAGTTTCCTCTGTTAAAACATATACATTCAAACAGTTCAATAGTGCATGTACATTTATGTTCTCTGTAGTAGGGCACACTGTGGATGCATCTCAAACACAAGTACTCTATAAATACTCTTTCAAAACAAAGATCTGTAGAAATCAGTTTGATATACATATGACATTGATATTCACCAATGACATATAATTATTTACGAAATTCCAGCTAGTTGTGCTGGCACTACCTTCCTTTGTCACAATTGTTTGCAATATTATGGTTAAAGAACAGTGACTGGAAACCAGTTTTGTCAGGCATGATAACAAAAAAATCAGGTGGAGCTGTTATAGGTTCATAGGACGATACTAGGCTATTGGCCCAGAGGCTCTTATAAGCCTAGCCAAGAATTCCCCCCATGTTCCCACAAAGTCAGCACCTGTTTTCCCTGTCCAGCAGGGACACAGGTGGGATCCCAGGGGTATATTTTCTGTTTTCCATCCAGTTGTCCAGGCTTCTATTAAAGAGGGCTAGTGAGGTACTCTACTTGACATAGAGATGAAGTCTATTCCACAGTTGGGGGAGTCATTGGGACACAAATCTATCCTGCCAAAAAGTTCTATTGATGTCACAGACCAGGTTGAGACCTTGTGTGTGGGTTGTGTGAGTGGAGTTTGACTTATGGAGATGCAGCAATTTCATCAAGGCTGAGTCTGAGAGGGCCTTGTATGCTAGACACAGGTCACCTCTGAGCCGTCTGTACAAGACTGAGTAGATGAAAAGAGCTTTTAGCCTGTCTGTATGGGATAGTTTCCTGATACCCTGGATTTTTCTGGTCAGGAACCTCTGTGGTCTCTCCAACTGCTTCATGTGCTTGGCAAGGTACATGCCAAAGGGGGCATTGTATTTGATAATGGGTCTGATAAGGATGGTGTAAAGGGATGTTATGACCTCCTTGTTCCTGGATGAAATACCCTTACTTATGAGGTGGTCCATGTAGAAAGCCTTTTGTACAACAGAGGCAACATGGTGGTCAAAAGTCAGATTGCTATCAACCTTGGTGCCCAAGTCCCTCACAACTGATTGCATGCTTAGTACGTTGTTATTAATATGATAATTAGTGGAGACACCATTTTTCCCAAATGATGCATTTCTTGACATTCAGTTTGAGGCCATGCTTCTGGCACCAGTCATTAGTTTGGGTAAGGCCCTCTTGAAGGATGTTCACATCATTAGGGGGATTTATGATAATGCCCAGTTTGCAGTCATCTGCAAACTTGTTCAAACACAGACCAGTGCTTTTGGCTTGCACCTCAGAAAACTATATCCCAGACAGTAGAGGCCCCAAGACCGATCCTTGGGATACACCACTTGTTACAGGTCTACTACTACAGGTGGCTTCCCCTATTTTGACTGAGTGAGTTCTATCAGTGAGCCAGTTAGCTACCCATCTGGTAACATATGGGTTGATGCCTAGCTGGGAGACTTTATCTGTTATGCCCGAGTGGGGAATAGTGTTGAAGGCCTTGGCTAGGTAACAGACTACATGGAAGCAAAACAGTCACTATGTCAGACTAATTGAAGTGATGCATTCAGGAGATAAATTGTAGAATGAATGTGGCAAATTTTGAAAGGGAATTTATTTGAATGCAAAAAATGCAAAAGATGTTTAACATCAGGATCTAGGCATGCCATGTCAGGATGATATATTTCCGTAAGAATAAAATACTTTATTAAGCTGAGAGACAAAAAATATAAGAAATGGAAATGAGATTGAAATATAACTTTGAAACCTGAAATAAGTAAGCTGGATAGACAAATTAATAGTGTGAGACAAGCTCAAGAAAAAACTGAAACAAATTCTATATAGAGATATTGAAGCATAATAGGAAACCATTTAAACATACATAAGATGTGGTAAGAGTAAAGACATACAAACTGATAAACTGTGTGTACATTTTCAATAAAAAACAGCCATAAGGTACCAAAATGTGACCAATAACCAAATCTAAGGTGCCAATAGACCAGAAGCCAGCCAGAAGCCTTTTAAAGCCAATTTAATATGTGCACAAAATACACAGTAAACATATAAATGCAGACAGTTAAAATACAGCGTTTTCATTTCAAACACTGCATCAGATGTGGTTCTGAGGTAAATTGACAGGTTAAATATCTTGCTAATGAACAGATTGACCAATAAAAACATTCAATAAAATGATTCAATAAAATGACTCATAAATACTCATAAATATTAATGAATAAATAAGAGTTAAAATTGAAACCAATATAATAGGCACTTTAAAACCTATAAAAACCTGTATAAAACAATTGATTAAAAATGATTACATATTTAATTCAAATGAGGACCATTTTGAACAGAATTATAACATTAAGTTAAAGAAAGGAAAGTTATTATTTATTCATTAATATTTATGAGCATTTATGAGTCATTTTATTAAATCATTTTATTGAATGTTTTTATTGGTCAATCTGTTCACTAGCAAGATATTTAACCTGTCAATTTACCTCAGAACCACATCTGATGAAGTGTTTGAAATGAAAACGCTGTATTTTAACTGTCTGCATTATATGTGTTTACTGTGTGTTTTGTGCACATATTAAACTGGTTTTAAAAGGCTTCTGGCTGTCTTCTGGTCTATTGGTACCTTGGATTTGGTTGTGTGTTAATTTTTAAATTTATTCTCAAACATAACAGATTATACAGTTTGGCTCCACATAGAGAGGGTAAATCATCTTATTAACATCCAGGTAATGTCAAATACTTAAATTAAATTAGATTATAATGAAAAGGATTATGCAAATAAATCCAAATAAACCATAGGGAGGGGACAGCATTAGTAATAATGACCCAAGAACACTTCAGGATGAACTTATAGTGCCATTACATTTGTTATTCACTAGAACATTTAAGTATGGGGGGGTGCCTCAAGACTGGAGATATGCACTTGTTAAACATATCTTTAAGGGAAAGGGAATAGGACAAACCTAGAGTCGTGCAGACTCATATGTTTACTTTCTTGTTGACAAAAATAACAGAAAAAGTAATTCTAGATAAATTATTGTGAAAATTAGAAAGGCTTGGACTTGAAACTATATATCAGCATGCATATATTGAAAATATATCTATTACCACCTATAGCATGATGTTTTATAATAATATAATAACAGCTATAATTGAAAAATTGTGCTGTGATGTAATTTATATAGACTTAACTTCAGCCTTTGATTGAGTCATACTCAAAACACTGATAGTAAATGATAACAACTAGGTACTGAAATAATCTTGAAAAGATGGATAGCTGCACAGCTTGCAAACATGACATGGCAAGTGTCATACAACAACCAGACAGGTGAAGTTTTGTATTGTTCCACAGGGTCCTTGGACCATGGTTGTTCACTTTCAGATCTATCTTTTTCATCTGTGGTGTTCTACAGTCTATATGCAAATTACCTGGCATAGGTTAACTGATTACATGTGTTACAGATAGGGCATGTCTGCAAAAGAACTCGACTAACTTGACCATTTGGACACAGGTGAATAATATGCTGATAAATACTTCAAAAATAAGCATATGAGTTTTAAGAAACATAGACTGAATGGCGAATATATAATATAGCATACAGTCATTGAAGCTATAGATTCATTTAAGGACCAGTTTACATGGATAAATCCAGCTTTGAGTTTTTCTAATCATATCAACCAATTGCTTAATGGTAATTATAGAACTATATGTTGTATAAAAAGGTTTATAAAACTTTAGAAAATCAGAAATAATGAAATCATTGTTTTAGGTTAAATTAGACCCAAATTAGAATATGGAATAACAATATAGAAACCTAAGAAAACAAACATGAGTAAATTGGAAAGAGTACAACAGAAATATACCAAGAGGATCCACATATGTGAAATTTTAAGTTATTCTGAAAGACTCAAATATTTGAACTTGTTCATTGTCTCATATAGATTTTTAAGAGGAGAGCTTATTCAGTTATGTAGGGCATTTGAGACAAATACCTCGAGGAATGTTTGAGGCTATCAGAAAGTAGTAGAGAATCATCAGCCAACCTATGTAAAGATTAGTATAGCAATGAGAGCTGTACTAACTTGTTCTCTGAGATAGATGCTGATGCATGGAATAGACCATGAAATTATATTAAAGCAAGCAGTGGTTTAAATATTTTAAGGACACCTTGGGCACATTATGAGAATGAGTGTTAGCTCTTATAACACATTTGTTAGTATTCCCCGAATGAAGTAATTTATTTTACTAGTGTTAAACCTTAGCTGCTGCCTGTCAACTTGAGATGCAAGTCTTGCCAAGTCCCTTTTTGCACCAAAACCAGCACACCTATCTATTCCCCTAGTTTGATGTCAACCAAAAAATGATTTATACTGTATGCCATGCTCATTTTTATATTTGATATGCATATACTGAAGAAAGAAAGGATAAAGCTTTCAACAGACTGCTTGCTGTTGGCCATTTTTAACCATTTCAACTGTATCATCATCTATTTTGTTCTTTATTCCACTCATATCTCAACCTAATTTTTGTCTTTCTCATCTGCCCCCTGCTCTCCCTTACCTCTTCTGTCTGCATTTTATGTAAGACAGAATTGAGGATCTAGCTTAAATCTGAGTATTAAACATCTACCATCTCTCGTCTATCAAACTCGCCTATCATGTTGCTGCAAAACTTGTTCCTGTCGGCTTGACGGAATATTTTGACCACAGACAGTGGCTGGCCAATCTTCTGCAGGTTAATGCTTTCTGCCCCCCCCCCCTTTTTTATCTTCTCTCCATTTCTCTCTTAACTAATGATTTAAAATGGCAGTACTCTGAACTAGTGCTCACTCTGAATATCTCTAAAAGAGTTTCAATGCATTTTTGGTGACTTCTTTGATTTTTGATTTTTTTTTAACTGTATGCACCCAAACATTAGGTGTCTTTTCAAAGTACTTGTATTTGTCAACATTTTAAATCAAGGTTTTAAATCTCTTACTTAAACCCCAACCACACTCATTCACTGTTACAGCCGTATTTGTCAAATTTGCTTTGATTCTACATTTCTGCTGCCCTCTTCGCAATGAAACATAATTTTCACTGACAAAACCTATGACAAGGGGTTAATTTACATATCAAAATTTGAGACAAATTCTACAAGAAGAATAAAGTTTCATAGTAAAAGCAGTGAATTCAGAAAGAGCAGACTTAATTACCAATAAAAAATATAGGGAATATTTCAAAATGATTCTCTTTTCATGTGGCATACTTGAATAAAAAGAAGAAAAATAGTTTGTGATAAAAAGTAATGTTTGTTTCATTGTCCTGGGAATAGCACACTGCCAAAGGTCACATATGTATAGCAGTATAAGGGTTGCTATATCTTGCCATTAGCTCTACCAGTTGTAAAAAGAAGAGAAAAAATTATTTGTTCTCTATTTTTTAGGTGTAGTGCCCATGTCAGTCATTTTATAATTTCCATTTACCTACTGTACACAGTCAGTTGTGAGCCCATGTCTTTGGCATTTTAATTCCCTGCAGTTAGTTGCTTGCATATGGCTCTCGTTGTTTGCCTCCTTGTGTGTGGTACTGCTGTAGTGTCTTTCCATACTCTCTTCTGGTCTAATTTTCTGTGCCAGATGGTAAGTTACCTCGGACAGCAATCCTATAATTTACATTAGCACCATCCCAGGTGGGACTGCCACATCATGTGACTGTCACCGGACATGTATCTTGCAAAAGTGTTATTTTTGACCACTGTCCCATTTTACTGAATGCATTTTGTGTGCGTGTGTGTGTGTGTGTGTGTGTGTGTGTGTGTGTGTGTGTGTGTGTGTGTGTGTGTGTGTGTATGTGTGTGTGTGTGTATGTCTGTGTGTGTTTGACAGAGAGAGAGAGAGAGAGAGATTGTCTCATATTATTTACCTGTTGTGTCATTTGCTAATATTATACTAACTCGGTATATTTGTTTATTTTCGTTTTTTGTCTACTGATTTTGTTTTGTTCTAGGATACAACAAATCCCTATCATGTAGAAAAGTCATTATTGTTGTTTATGATTTAACATTATTTGCAAATAAAATGTAGCAATAATCCCACAGTCCTGGGTGATTTGCAATTTTTAAAATTACACTTCACTATAATACAGCAAAAGCAAAAACTTAGACAAATGATTTATCAAAGATGTAACAGTGCTAAAATAAGGGAAAGAAAGTAAGGACACATAATTCAGATCATGACAGCAAAGATGTGATTACTCTTAAAATGAGTTTGATTAAATTATCCAGCACTGAATCCACAGCCCAGAAGCTACTGTTTCATCCCGTATCTGCTTCACTTCAAGCATTTATGAAATCCCCATAACAGTAACTCCCTGAGAGTTATAGCCTAGTTTCATATAGCTAGTTTGGATACCTAATTATATTGCAGTATAAGGCTATCACCTCTGTCTAAACCTGCAGTTTTGTGATCCTTTATGACACCCAATATATAAAGTAACTTGTGTCTGGCCATCCTAATATGATCCATTGTTACTGCCTTGAGGGCTTCCTATGACTGAGTCATTCCATTTCAGAGGTTTAGAGTCACTTTCAAATTTTTCATCCATTTTATGGCTTGCTTTCTGAGGCCATTGTAATTTGAAAAATAGAGATTTGTACTTTTCTTGCTCCTGGCAATTCAAGAATTTCTGCACTTCAATAAATATTTAATGTTCCATCCATGCTCTTGAGCACTTTTTTGTGTTTACAAGCTTCTGTACAAATCTGGTTCTAAGAGCTCTCAGTATGATGCAGGCGAGATACTGCAGTGGCTTATCTTTGAATATCAGTTACTTCTCAGACCGTTTAAGATCCATTTTGAATGGGGTGCACTTATAACTGAGTTTGGTTTTACCCTTGTATTTCTCTAACAGCAGAGAACCAGTTAAAATTACAGTAACTCTCTAACTACTGTATTTCTAAAAGTGAAAAGTAGCTTTTGTAGTCTTTGTGATCTGAAAAGGAGAAACTAGTCTGAGGCACAAAACATTTCAAATGCCTTCCTCTGCATGACATGGCTTTTGTCACTTCTATCAATGTAGATTCTCTTTCCCATTAATTTTTGTGGCAATTAAATATCACTGCAGATGCTAAGTCATTTAGCAAAATGTGTCTTACATCAATTATGATTGCATTCATCTCAGCCAAACAGAAATGTAACCTGATGAAGCTGGCAATGACATTTAGATGGATAAGCATATTGTTATCTATACAGATTATATAATCTGATTTTTATCCCTAGAATTCTCTTGGCTGTATACTGAATGCAAGATAGCAATTTTGTCTGTTGCAATTTACTGCAATCTTAGAATTATTTTAAAATATTGCAGTAATACCTGTGAAGTTTGCTTAAATTAAATGTACAAGTAGGCAAACGTGATGTTGTCTGATACTTTTTCTTTGTAAATAATGGAAGCTTTTCAACTGTTTGTGTGGCATATGTGAATATTTAATCAAATTCTATTCTGAATTTGTTTGCAAACAGGCATTAAAATAAAGCAGGAATCTCTGCATGCCTGCTTTGTCTCAACTACATATCTACATATGCATTCACACACATGGTTGTGCTCATGGAAAGGGCTGTGTCGGCAGTTTGGAAACACTCAAATGCTTTGTGTGACTTTATGACATCAAAATTGTCAGAGGACAGAGAAGGTAAATCTTAGTCAGCTGGAGAAGACAGACAATATGGTGTTTTTTTATTAGTTATATCTGCAAAAGTGCTTATTTCTTAGCTTCTTCATCCCTTCAATACAAACTGCACTGTGAAAGATACAGTAATCTTGTCAGAGCACTGCTAAGCAGTAAAAAACATAGTTGGAATGAGCCATCTCTCCAGCAGCAGGTACCAATGATTCAACAGAATACATATTCAAAAATGTTAATATGCCGAGCTGCTAAAATGCATACAAGTTCAAATAATTATGCAAGTTAGTAACTGACAAGTCTTTGTCAACTACATGTTTTCTTAAATACAGAAAATACACATGGAACTAACAAAAGATGATAGAGGACCCATTAAGTCTGTAGAATTATCTTTCATAAAACATGCCTGATAATCCTCTATTCTTAGGGTTTTCGATGTTGCTTTTCCATCTTATATAAGAACCTCAGTTAACATGTATTTAACTTTCCAGGTCATGCCAAATTTTGGTACTGTTTTTCAAATTACTACTGGTGAGCTGGACTACCAACCTAGTTCTACTGATGTTTGTGTACTTGCATCTATCACATCTAGTATACTTTCATTTTACTAATCTACAGTCCTTTGTGAAAGTAATGTTTCCTGACATCCTTCCATCTTTTGTCATGCTGACAACAGAGTAAGCAGAAATCTGCTAGAATACTGAGGATATTTTCTTAAAGAATAATGTTCTTAAGGAAACCTCTGCCATGAAAAAGATTCCTGATGTAAAACAATCCATTAGAGACAAACTCAAGGTTGTTCTGCTTAATGGTAGGGGTCTAAATTGGAAAATATACTAAATGGAAGCAGTCCTTACCTTGTATTATGCCAATGTCTGTGCAGTCACAGAGACATGGTTCAAGGCCACAGAGAGCACTCCAGCCATACAAGGCTATAATGCCTTCCACACATTCAGACCTCAAAACGAGCATGTGAGAACCAAACACAGATGTGTATCCATCTTCATTAAAGACAAATATATCTTAAAACTGGTCAAACAGCATGACTCCCTAGAGCTACTCCAAGTTCAACTAACTGTTGGTAAAATCCCCTTCCATATCATCGTCAGCTATAGATTCCACACCATGAACCATGAGAACCACTCTGCCTACCTGGACTTACTTGAGTCACGTACTATACAGCCAAATACCTTGGTCATGTGTGATTTCAACTATCCATCCATTGATTTTGAGTCATATATGATACACAAACATGCTCAGTCTTAGGTTCCTGGACTTTGTTAATACAAATGCTCTGGAGAAGATAGTCTGCACCCCAACAAGGGGCTTGAATGTCCTAGACTTAGTACTCACCAACAAAGGAGGTGTCTGCACTACTCCTTGTATGTTGCCCTAGTAAGGTCTGATCGTAAATCAGTCTCGTTCAAAGTAACAATCATACCTGACCTCTCTAACAGCAAAAAGGATGAACATTTTCTCCAACGCAAACTATAGCCTCCTAAGCAATGGCATAAATAGTTTCTAACCCCCTGCTACCACTGGCAACAATGACTCCTATACAGAGGTGTACACAAATGCCCTGTATAAACACCTGTACAAGACTTGGCTGTACTTGAATGGATCAAAACAAGGTACTCACAAAAAAAAAAAAAAAAAAAAAAAAAAACAAGCCACCCTGGTGGACATCAAGCATAAATAGGTTATTAAACAAGAGGAAGAAACTAATGTCTAAGAACAAGAAGGAACTGACTCAGCAGAGGAAGGACACCCTCCACAGCTTGAATAAGCAAATTAGATTTCTTGTAAAGTCCTCTAAAGACAATTGTAAAGCTGAACTAGCATCCCTAGCTAAGGATAATCACAAGGCATTCTTTAGCTATGTCAGAAATCTAAAAGGGAAGGCCTAGCTTTGTACCGAACTAGTAGTAGATGGTATCACTCATACTGACCCTGAGGACAATGCCAACCTGCTAGCAGATAGATTTGGTGCAAACTTCACACCCCTGTCCACACCAGACATGCCCCAAAGCCTACCTGACACCAGTCCTCTACCTAGTATCTCCAAAGAGCAGGTGATAACCGCACTCCCCATGGCCAAAATCACAGCCTCTATGGGACCAGATAACATCCCAGGCTGCCTACTAAATGATCTGAAACAGGATCTAGCAGAACCATTTGGCACTCTGTTCAACCACAGTCTAAGTATTGGCTTTTTCCCAGCAGTGGGGAAAACAGCAACAGTAATTCCTTTGCACAAAGGGGGTCCATGAACTGACCCTGGGAGCTATAAACCCATAAGCTTAACTAACCTTATCTGCAAGGCCATGGAGAGAGTCATCATGGACCTTATCAACAAAGACATAGGTGACCTTCACACTCTTGACCTGGCCCAATTTGGTTTCATTAAGGGTAGATCATGCTTATTAAGCCAGTGGAAGTCTTCAAGAATGTCACTAAATCCCTGGATGAAGGCAAAACAGTACAGACAGTCTATCTTGACTTAGCCAAGGCCTTTGACACAATCCCCCACTAGATGGGTAGCCAACTGGCTCACTGACAGAATGCACAGAGTCAAAATTGGGGATTCCACCTCTACCAGCAAACCAGTTACCAGTGGTATACCACAAGGATCTGTGCTGGGCCCCCTACTGTTTGAAATCTATTTCTCAGAAGTCCAGGCGAAAATAGATAGCTTGTGGCTTACCATGTTTGCCGATGACTACAAACTGGATGCAATCATTGAGTCCCCCAGTGATGCTGACATACTACAAAAAGGGCTTACACAGACAAATGATTGGTGCCAAAGTTACAGACTTAAACTAAACACAAAAAAATGTGTTATCATCCCTTTCAGCAAAGGGGAAGTCCCTGCAAATTACAGTATTAACAGTACTCACCTTAGTTCGAACCCTGTGGTGAGAGATCTGGGAACATAGGTTGATAATGGGTCTACTTCACAATGTCAAAAGCCGACAATATCGAAGCTGATATTGTCGGCACCACAACAATGAAAGCACAGAACATTGTGCAGGTAAACGTTTACCTCAATGTAGTGCATTCTCTGAGTTGGAATATTTAAGTGGGGAGGTGTGGGGGGTGCACTAACTACACTAGTTAGTTTTTATTTTTGTTAGTTTTGTTTTTTTTTTTAAACGTTATTCAATGTTTTACTACATCGATCACTAGAGGTCGACCTTTAGTGATTCGATGTAGTAAGATTTTGATAACATGATATAGATGCTTGATAACAGCTTTAACTTCAATCACCATGTGTCCACAGTGTATAGAATGCCTTCTATGTTGCACATCTCATAAGTGGCATCACATCAAGAGCTAAGGATGTTATAACTCCCCTGTACTCATCTCTCATTAGCCACTAATAGAGTACAATGGTCCCTTCTACATGTACCTCACCAGACACCTGCATAAGCTGGAGAGATCTCAGAGGTTTCTCACCAAGAAAGTTCATGGCCATCAACACGTGACCTACATGGACAGACTTAAGGCCCTGTCACTGTACTCTGTATTTTATAGGTTGCTGAGAGGTGACTTGTGCCTGGCCTACAGAACAGTCTCAGACCTTGCCCTAATGGAAATGCTGCACATCTGCAAATCAAATGGGACAACATTAACTCATTCTAGGGATCTTAATCTAACTTGCAACATTAACAGGACATACTGGACAAACAGATATGTCTCCCAGAGATTGCCACTTCTCTGGAACAAACTCCCAATTCATGTAAAACAGAGCTCCTCAATGAACCCATTTAAGCGTAACTTAGACAAATGGTTGGGAGATTGTAAATTTATCCCAAAGGTGTCACCTATGTCCCTCTTGGATAAGTGTAGTCAGTGACGATCATTGACTTGCTCTGCAAATATAAACCATACAACTTCGTCAATAAAGAAACAAGGGTATAACATGGTTAGGCTTATAAAGGCCCTAGGGGCAATAGCCTAGTAACTTCCTATGCTATGAACCTATGAGATCTAGAGGTCTGTCTTAAATAAATAAGGGACGGCTCAGTTTAACTACCTTTCTTATAGTCATATTAGGCCTCTGTCAATATATTAGTTTTTGAGTGCTCAAGGCCTCTAGCCAGTTACAGAACTGATTTACAAAGCAAAGATCTGTGGACTCTGGAAGGTGAGCAACTGTTAAATAAAGGTAAGGAGAGTACTTTGAGTGTCTCAGGTATTTAGACTGAATAATTATAATTCTAGCCTTAATCTATGTAATTTCAGCATTTGCTTTCCCCCATTCATTTTATACAAGATATAGTAAATAACTTATTCTGATGGAACTTACTGAATTATTTGAGTACAGCCTAATTTCACTAAAAAATCACAGTCATGGAGTGACTGTCAGCTGCAGTTGCTTTTTTGTTCAGCTAAAAGCACCAGCTGCGATAGCAAAACACACAGTAAAATGCAAAAATCTGCTCTGTTTCATGTTCTCTAAACATGAGCTCTTCCCCTTGTACTCTCTTATACAGCAGCATCTACAAAGGGATGCTGCCTGTCTGTGTGGGTTAGTAGCACAACGTCACCCAGCCCTCATCCATTAAAATGTTTTCCTTAATACTTATCAAATCCTCTACCTGCCATGGCATTATAAGAAGAGTGACAACGCTGAAGTAAAAATCTGGCAAATGTGCTCAATCAATTATAAATGAAATAATCTTCTTAAAATATTAGAGATTTCTATGCTAAGGAGAACTGAAAGATTACAGACAGAAAATAAGTCTTCATATCTTCTTAAAGTGACAGAAAAGGGAATAATCTGGAGAAGTGGTACGAATTCTAAAATGATTATGCAGATTTGTGTCACTGGAAGTGTCCAGATAATCCCTGACTGATCTCTTGTATGATGGTGCAAGATTAAAGTCAGTCCTCCTATTATTTATTCTTTATTTTTCAAAGATACATAACCTTGCTGATTTTATGTTAAGGGAAAAGTCACATAGCACAAGTTATTCCAAGGATCGGAAGTGTAAGGTTCGAAACCCATTAATGCTGTATGCAAGCTACAATATTGCCTTTTTTCTCTCCCATTATGTACAGTGAATGCTTTTATTTAGTTTTATTTTCCCTGCCTTCAAATCAGGGTCCATACTTCAGAAACACTACCTCATCTAGACATGGAGTTTCTATTCATTTGTCACCTACCTTTCAAAATATACCACCTATAGAGAAAGCTGCTCTCAGTAACAATGTTTTATTCATTTTTTTATTTTATTTAGTTATTAACTGGTTAAATGGGGTGGTCTATGGATCGGTTTTGGCAACAGCTCAGACCAAAAGTACACAGAAGTAACATATTGCTAAAGTATGCAGTACAAAAGAACAACGTATGCAGTAAACCACACGACTGTAGTTCAATAGCAATTCAATGTTATGTAGCACTATTGCAAATAACATGTTATTATACCATTACTAAGCAACTCAGGTGAAGGTAAAGATAAAATGGTTAGTTAACAGAAACAAAGTGGTAGAGTGCAAAGAAATTAAACTTGTTAAATAATAATAAATAATATCATGCAACACATGCAACTGAAGGCAGTTGAGATCAAGAATGTATGAATGAAAGAATTAATCACATTATAAGGCTGAATGCTGTTGCTAAACACTGTCCTTAAAGCAGTGAAATTCATATGACATTTTTAGGTATTCAGTCATTTTTTTAAAGGAAATCTAGTTCTGAACATTTTGGATAGACTGAGGCAGCATGTTCTAAGTATTTGGAGAAAATTCACAAATAGAATTTCTTTTGATGAAAGACTGAAAGCAGGTCTTAAATAAGACTAGCGCACCCTGATTCTGTGAAAGAGGAGTATATTTTCATGTTTTTACCTTTAGCTTGTTGGACAAAGGAGGGCAGTCACTGAGTTACAGAAATCTGAAGGTTATAATTTAGAGTGATAGTATTGCATTTGCATTAACAGAGATCCGTTTGATTTTGACAGAGGTTTGAGCAAGAGCTAGCTATACATTGATTCAGCAAGTTTTACTCTGACCAAGAGTTAATTTAAATTGTACTTAGAAAGATAGTTGTCTTTTTAATTATAATTTTTAATATTTACTTATAAATCTGCCATATTAATTATCTGGTCTGTTTGTCAGTAACGTTATCTGCATTTTATTATCTATAATGTTTAGTTAATCTTTTTAAGCATTTTGATACTTTTAAGTAAATAAAAATAGAGAACACCTAAATATGCATATAGTTAGTTACCATTGCGTCTGGTTCTAAAATGCTACCATGCAACTCAACATTAACAGTTAAGAATGCAATGATGATAAGTACAAACACATTCCATTTCTCTATTCCTTTCTCAGCCTCTGAAAAAAGCATGGTTTTGTGAGTACTTCAGTCTGTTGTAAATTTACCTACTTGTTTCTCTGACTACCTGATTTTCCTTGGGAGTAATGTGGGGTAACACTTCACTGTTCTAATGCTGAAAGTAGACCAGGAAATGGCTTTATTATTTTGTTGTTTTAAGTTAAATAGTGAAAACATCTCACTGTCAGAAAAATGTTGCTTCTCTTGCAGAGAAACTTTTGGAATGACAAAAACGGTATAACATGGTCTGTCGAAATCTAACATTTTCTTTCAAAACTCCGCATTATCCATCCATCCATCCATCCATCCATCCATCCATCCATCCAAATTCTAAGCAATATGTCCTGGTTAGGTCATAGTGGCAACAGGCTAAGTAGATGATGCATGGCGTCCACAAATGTATGCTAAACAAAACAAAACAAAACAAAAAACACACATTTATCCAAAAGACACAACATAGCTTTAATCAAATAATTAAAAGTTGAGTGCTTTAATTTCCTCATGTGTATGACACTTCCTCAGAATGATAAGTTAGCAGTAAATGCAGGTTAATTAATAAAATATAGCCAAATAGCCGTATTTCATGAAGCAATCCCTCATTACAACTTTCTTGTTTTAAAAGATGGCATTATGCACAAATAAAATTTATGTGCACTTAAAAATATATAAACATATACAATTTATAGCTAAATAGCAAGTAATCAAATACACCAAACAAGGTATACCTAAAGTGTTAAGAAAAGGTAATAAATAATCAATAAAAATGGTAAATAAAGTAAAGGGGAGCATATTGGATCTCTCACTCATAGACTATTCTTAATATTAACTTTTCATTCTGTCTTTGTGAGGGTAACTTCCATCCAACACATCAAATGCAAATGCAGTTCCTTTGTTTCAAGGATGTTATTTATTTCAGAAACACCACAAAACAGTCCTGGATAAGGAGCCTCCTGGGAACAATATAAATATACCAAAAAAACAGATAAGGCTCGCCACAGCAAATGTAAAAAACGTTTATTCACTGCAGTACAAAGTTAGCGCTTTCACATTATATCAACGCTTCTTCAGACTTCAAACAATTGCACTTGAACACAATTCATTTAAATAATGATACATGAACAATCAACCAATCACTACCATCTCTACATGGTCACATGTTATATCACATAAAATTTAAAATTTAAAATGGTTTTACAAATGCTTTTAAATTTTATGTGACATAACATGTGACCATGTAGAGATGGTAGTGATTGGTTGATTGTTCATGTATCATTATTTAAATGAATTGTGTTCCAGTGCAATTGTTTGAAGTCTGAAGAGGCGTTGATATAACCTGAAAGCGCTAACTTTGTACTGCAGTGAATAAACGTTTTTTACATTTGCTGTGGCGGGCCTTATCTGTTCTTTTGGGATGTTATTTATTTACTTATTCATTGTCATTTGATTACTGGGAAAGTCAAGCTGGGTTGTTGTATCTTTTGGCTTTTCCCGGTTAGGGGTCGCCACAGCAGAACTCTGGTCCGCTAATGATTAGCAGTAGATTTTTACGTACTGAGTTGCCAGCCCTGATGCACAACCTTCAACGAAGGTACGTCCATTCATGCATGTCTCCACACAGAAGATGCTTTAGCTGAGAATCGAACAGGATAACGTCTTACTGTGAGGCAATAACACTACCGCAGCACCACCACTGAAAGTCCAGCTGGGTAAAACCCCATTTTCAGTGGAGGCCTGGGGAGAAACATTTTTAGAACAATAATTTTACAATCTTCAAAAACACTCCAAAGTATTATGAAACATTTTTAGAACAATAATTTTACAATCTTCAGAAATAATACAAAAACATCTACAGTTTAAATAATTATACCAAATTAGACTACAAAAACATTGGTTAAGAATAGATACAAGTTATATGACAATGACAATATTTGGAGAAATTTCAGCCTGTTTACCGAGAAATTAAAGGTAAGTTAGTATAATACAAAAAGGAATTGCAATATGAAGCAGACTTATGGTATATTTACAGAGAAAGCCAGGGGAGAGAAACTGAAAGAAATAAGGAAGTGAATGAAGAAGGGAGATAAGGAGGTGTAAGGTAGGAATAAGTACTTGTTCACATTTACAAATATCAGTTACCCTGTTGTTGAGCACAATCTGAGACAGCTTTTGGCTAGGAAGGTTTTCAGAGTGGTTTTGAAGGATGTGAGAGAGGGTACTGGCCTGATGGATACAGGTAAGGACTTATGGGCCTTAGCAACATGATATAAGTACAGACAATGCTCAGCAGATTTAGCAGGTTTGTGGACAAGACATGAGTTTTTGTTTACTGGATCATAATGACTGACTGGGAACATAGTTGTGTAGAACATTATTTAGAGTTGGACAAGCAGATGGATGCCAGATAGTTTTATAGGAGGTAAGACGCTGTGTATGTGTTAGTTGATAGGATAGTTCTAACCAATTTAGGCTCTTTAGTGCTATACAGTGATAGGTTCTGAAAGGGGTATTTGCTGTAAATTCAACTTTGTTATAACATTGTTCATGTTTTCATTTTTGTAATGCCTGGAGGTTAGTAAGAACTGGAGCACCATCTCCTCCTCTCTTACTATCTATCCTTATACCCATATGCTCGCTTGTAAAGTGAAAAAAAACAACTATATACAAAGTGAAAAAAAACAACTATATACATATAAAATAAAGCATGTTTTTAATATTTTATATGGATGTCATACTTTTGGTCATAAATATGCTGTGGCAGCTTTCATATCTTCTTCCTGCATAGATGCTTTCATAGTTTAGACCTGTTACTATAAATAAAATACCACTGGAATTACAATTAAAATGTTCCCTTGTGTCAGATGTTCATTTTATGTGGGAAAAATGAGAGGAGGGCTACCATTAATATAGCTACAATAACAGAAAATAATACAAATAACAATACAAAAATTCTGACCAGAAGTGCTACGGAAAATAGAAGATGGATATACTTTATTAAATAGTAGAAAGTAAATCAATATGCATATTCATTTCCAGTCATAGTAAGACTTCATCAGACCGAATTACTCATTTGACACAAACAACAGCAAAATGTCTGATCTCATTACATTTCATACACCTCATGCCATATGCTTACTTAATACTGAGTCATATGTAACACTCTGGCTCTCAAAAAATGAAAACAAATTATATCCTGACTTCACTTCCTTGTCCATATTAAATAAGAAAGTGTTTACCTGGATTTCTTCAGTTTCTTTACCTGATTTGGTTGCAGTTCTAACATGTGCAAACCTCTGCCTTTACGTGGGTTAGGCAAATGTTTCCCAAAGTTGATGGTTGTGTTGGGTTAAATTTAGTCCAGTTTTCTAGGACTGTTAATTGTCTGATATTTGCTAAAACAACCACTTTATGAGGTAAAGCTCCAATTTCTCATTAATAGCTACTTACATTAAGCTTGATGGCACTCACCTGACTCAATGACATGATCTTCTGATATGAAATGGCAGTTTCGGTAACCATTTGAAATGCCCGACCCACTAGAGCAAGTTTCCAAATCAGGGAGACCGAATTACTGAAAAAAAACAAATATATATATATATATATATATATATATATATATATATATATATATATATATATATATATATACACTACGTCTAAGACTACCATTTCCCTGAATATTCCCTTTTTTCTGATATATGACAATCTCAGAGTTAGTATATTAGTGTTGGGGACTTGCTTTCCTCTGTTGCTGGTGCAGAGGACTTGCTTCCCTGCACAAAAAAAGTTTTAAAGGAGAGGAGTAATGTTCGAGACTCACTTTCTCCCACAGTCTCAGTTTTTTTCCTGTTTGTTGGTACTTGGCTTTTCAAGTATCAAACATTTCAAAAGGGAGCTAGCATTTTCAGCATTTCTTTTATTTATTGACCTGGAAAGTTCACTCGGTCAGAAACCCATTCTCAGTGGAGGCCCGGGAAGAAAAGCTCCATTTACAGTAAAACATATGACAGAGAGATACATATAGTAAAACATATCAGACAAATACATTTACAAAACAAAATAGGATTTTTATACAATTTCAGTAGTTAGTAATAAGTAAAAAATTATACAGTCAGGTTAAGTTTAAGCATTGCATATTCCCTTAGTAACAGTTTGTTCATAATTATACTCTGATAAAAAAGTAATTTATATTAAATATAAATCAATGTAAGAAATGCAGAGTAATGAAAGTTAGCTGGTTAAAGTTGTTAGTTAAGAATACAGTCCAATTACAACTGAAGCCTGCAATTTATTTTAAGGTGGAATTAGATTTGGGCTACATAGTCAAGTTTGATTTTCAAGGATTTTAAAGTAAAATGATAGTAATAGAGGAGGTAGGTTACTTCATAATTTTGCTATGGAGTAGGAATATAAACTTTGTCCCGCTCTCTTGTTAGGTTTACACACATGTAGAAGTTGTTTGTTTGAAGACCGAAGTTTCCTAGAGGGGATATAGGACTGGATGATATGTGAGAGAGTGAGGCATTTCTCTGGGTTATAAATTAGTTTGTGAGCATTGGTGTGTTGAGTGTACTGTAATAAATGAGGGAAACTGAGTCACATTAGTATATGGATGGCTTGACAATGGTGTGTGTGATAAGGTAGGCCACAGGCAAATTTAGCAATTTTGTAATACCATGATTGAAATTTGTTGTTCAGATATGTGTGTGGGTCTGTGATAATGGGGGAGCCATATAGGAGGAATGGGAGCAAGAGACTGCCAGCCAATTTTGTTCTTGTAGGATAATCTATATATGATTTATGTCTGTAAAGCCTATCTAATTTGAAATGTGTTTTTTTATTATATTGAGTATATGTTGTTCAAAGCATAGCTTGTCATCTATAGTAATGCCTAGTAAGTTTGCAGTGTGCACTACTTCAATTTGAGTTTTGTATTGGGACAAAATTTTGAAATCATGTAGTAGAGGTTTGGATGAATATATCAGTAACTTTGATTTTTTGGGGTTTAGAAGTAGTTGTGCTTCATGCAACCATGTTTCTATTTCTGAAAAAAGCATTTTGTGTTATTTTTAGGAGATCTTGGAAACTACTGGAAAAGGATATGATGGTGGAATCATCCATATACTGGATTAGTGAGCTCTGCTGGGAGACTGTGTGGAGATTATTTATGAATACATTAAAAAGTAAGGGACCCAGAATAGAGACTTGGGTAACTCCTATTTTATTTACCAGGAAGTCAGATTGATTGTTTTGCCATTTTATGGATTGTTGTTTATTGCCCAGATAACTGGTAAACCAAGTCAGGGTTTGTTTGGAGCATCCTAGTGTTGCCAGTTGTTGTACTAATTTAGTATGCGACACTGTGTCCGAAGCTTTGGATAAGTCTAGTAGTACTACAGTTGTTAAAAGACTGGCATCTAAAGCTCTATTCATGGTGTCAGTAAAGGAAAGTAAGGCTGTGGTTGTGCTATGTGCAGGTCAAAAACCATATTGAGTAGGGGCGAGAAGATTGTTATTAGAGAGGTGTTTTAGAACTTGGGTGTAAATAGACTTTTCTAGGATTTTGGATAAAGGTGAGAGAATGGAGATTGGTCTATAGTTAGTTAAATCACTGGTAATGCCTCCTTTATGTAATGAGATAATTGTGGATTTTTTTCCAGATTTGTGTTACTGTGGCTTCATTGATAGATTGGTTAATTAAAATGCTGATAGAGTATGCTATTTCTTCTGCACTCAGTTTCAAATATTCAGAGGGGAGGTTCTCTGCAGAGAGGGAGCATGGTCATAGTTTAGAGAGATATTTAAAAATATGAGAGGTTGGCAATGGTTGCAGGGAGAAATGTATCATTTCTTGGAGATTGTTAGTGTCATCTTTATTGAGCGAGGGATCCTGGCTAGGTTTATCCTGATGGTAATTTGAGGTAGTATTCTTATTGTTAGGAGACCTATTTGTTTCTGATAGTTGTTCTTTTACAAGTTTAAGGATGCAATCGATGAAGGGAGAATTGAAAATTTGAGTTATTTGTTTTGGGTTTTTGTCAGGGAATGGTGATGGGGTTTGTATGGCTCTTGGGTTAAGGAGGAGGAGACAGATTTCCAAACCTTTGGGGGGTTGTTTCCTTGGTTGGATAGTTGTTGTGTAAAGTACATTTTATTTGCTTTTGTTAGCTTTTTTTTTTTTGCTGTATTATGAAGTTTTTTTAAAGGTAATTTCATTTTCTGAATTTTTGTTTCTGCACCATTCCTTCCAGGCCCGTTCCCTAGAAATAAGTATTTGTTTGGTAGGTTTTGTAAGCCAATGTGCATGACTGAGTTTTGTTCTTTTATACCTAATAGGGGCTAGAGTATTCAGGGTATCCAGAAAGACCTTATTAAAATAGTTTACAGCTTCATCCAAGGGTAATATTTTAAGTAGGTTCCAGTTCAGGGCTTTAAGAGAATTTATTAGTGTTGATATGGAGAAGTTGGTAAGGTTTCTTAATGTTCTATAAGTGTGGGGTTTGGGAATTTGTATATGGCTTTTTGAAAAAATATCCTAGTTCTGCCACCAAGCCATGATGCTTACCTTTGGATACTGAGGCATATTTATAGGCAATGTAAACAACATCAGGATACAGCAGCATTTAACACCTCTTGCCCACTTCTCTCTCCCTCTCTTTATATATATATATATATATATATATATATATATATATATATATATATATATATATATAATATATATATGGGTCTACTGCCAGAGATCAAAATTACACTATTTTGAAATCCAGTAGTAGATGCCCACTAATGTGAAAGTGCACATCACCGAAAGTGCCCTTTCGCGAACACCACTAGAATGAACGGGCAATGTCCACCACTGTGGTGCGGTAGTCACGGACCTTAGGGTTAGGGCTTGGGTTAAGGATAGTGGATAGCCCTACTAGCTATCTACTATCCTTAACCCAAGCACTAACCCTAAGGTCTGTGACTACCGCACCACAGTGGAGGACATAGGTCCGTGACTACTGCACTGTGGAGGACATACAATTTCCTCCACTGTGGTGTGGTAGTAATGGACCTTAGGGTTAGGGCTTGGGTTAAGGATAGTGGATAGCCCTACTAGCTATCCACTATCCTTAACCCAAGCCCTAACCCTCAGGTCCATAACCATTCACTCAAGTGGTGTTCGCGAAAGTGCACTTTCGGTGAAGTGCACTTTCTTGTTAGTGGGCATCTACTACTGGATTCCAAAATAGTGTAATTTAATACCTGGTTGCAAAATGCCTACATTATCAACCAGTGTGGAAGACTAAAGTGTCTGAGATCACCAGTCTTTATAAAATAATGCAGTTTATTTTATGTAAATGAAATCAAGGACGTTTTTTCCCATTCAAAGCATGGTCTTGCAGTTTAACTGAGTGCAGACCAAGTCCATTTAACTCAGTTTTGTACTGCTGAGAAGCTTTTTTATTGTTAGTCTTTTCTCTCTGTCTCAGTCTCTCTTTTTCTCTGTCCCTCTCTCTTGGTTCGTCTGTTAGGAGCAGTTTCCCAGCTTCTTTGCTAATGTCTTCTTCAATCTGGTTGATTTTCTCTCCCCCAGAGCTGTTGCCCTGAACATCCAGTCGCTTTCTACAAAAGAAAGTACTGTGTGATTTAGACTTTTTTTTCCACATTACATTCAATAACTCATTAGACATGTTACTAGAAACAGGTATAGTTTAGCACACACAATTACGTCATTAACACAATAAATACCCTCTTTATAATAACAATGATATAAACACTATTTACACAATTTTATAAACATTTTTGGCTGACCTGTTCTCTTTTAAATACTAAGAACCACTACAGTATTCTACATCATCTTTGAATAATCCTTCCTCTCATTGGTACCATCAATGGCAGAAATCTGCTAAAACTACAAACATTCAGAATCACATCTGCTGCATTATTGTTGATGGATGCAGAAAGTTTCATCACTGCCAAACAGTCAGGCAGGCAACCTGGCATTCAGTCTGGCATACACTTACTCTTCTAGTTTACTCATTTATATACAAGACCCATTACATGGCCCTTTGCAAAGCTCTACTTCAAATACAGTAGGCAGTTGATTATCTGAATGTTGAAAAGTCAATTATCTGAACCAGCCTTCCAGAGTTTTCGGGTAGGAAAAATCATAAAGTCTGAATAAGTAAACATTACATATATTCAATTGAGCATTTTTTTGAGCTTGTATCCAGCTCGTGTGTAAAAATATGCTTTATGTCCACTGGAATTGCTCAGTGGTTGAAAACTGCATTCTTGCATGCAGAAAAAAACAAGATTTTAGAATTTTTTTATCCAGTTCAATTACATGTTTGATTATCCAAACTACTGTAGGTCCCAATTAGTTTGGATAATCAACTCTCTACTGTAATTCCTGTTAATGAAACTCCAAGTCATCATTCTCCATTGCTTTGAGACTTGCAATTTCAACTTCTTCACTTGCCATCACTGAAAGAGCTTTCTCCCACTTGGGCCAAGATATTTGGAACTCACTGTCAAGTACTCTTTGCCAGATTTCTGTACTTCATACCCTACCCCATTCAGTGTATAGCACACCATCAGCCACAAAGTAAGTTCAGATATACTGGGTTTGTAACATATCAATCTAAGTTAGCTCGCTGTTTTGTTTAATACCTGCAGGACTAAGTTCCTTGGAATTTATTAGTCATGAGCAATACTAGGTATCCTTTTGTATGCAATTCTGCCAGGTTTTGACTTGTTCTTCTCTTTATAGATTATTACAAGCTTTGAATTTATAGATCTGTTTTTTACATTGTCTTATACTGCAAGCTGTGTTTAAATTTTGTAAATAGGTCATCCATGAAAAGGAGACCTACTGGTCCAGTTCACCTATATACTAAGTATTTAAATAAACTTATCTAGAAACAGAGCCAAAAGAAGATATGGAGATGCGAATCACAAATGTATTCTACCATCAAAATCAGTATAACAGCACATTGCCAACAACAAACACAATATTGTGGTGTCTCCATAGGATGATTGGGCTCCATAAACAAAGAAGTGATAATAAACTTCCACACAGTATCAGGGATAGCCACCTGGCTCTGGAAACACTTGCTCTAAGTGATTTGGCCATGTTGATCAATGTTGACATAAAACCCCAATCTCATGTAAAAATGGGGAAAAAAGAATAAAGTGTCGCCAATTACAAGAATTTAAAAGTTAGTTTCTAAAAGAAACACCTACAAACATTGTAGTAATTAATTTTGCAAAAAAGGCAAGATTCCCTGTACCCTTTGTGTAGAGGCCAGGCGTCCCCACACCCTCCAGTCCTCAAAGCAGCATCAGAGCAATAGAAAAAGGAGGAATTCCCCAATAATGTCCACAGGGATCTTGCAAAAATTAAGAATACTGCTGCCTAACAAACTATTCTCCAGTGCTTAACAAAACTTACATTTAATATATCAATATATAAAATGTTTATATATAAATGTCCAATAACAGCTCACAGCAGTATCATGCAAACAGCAGTCCCACTGTGACTACAAAAAACACTCTGATATAGAATGAACAATTAATTTGACTAAGTGTTCTGTGTAAGTACAAACCTGATAAAGTATGCTTCAATATACAAATAACAATGTAATCAAATGTATTCATGCAAACATAGTACACTTACTCGGTAGTCAGGTGTAGGCCACCCAACAGAATATATGTTAAACTTTTCTCTAGTTCACATGCTACACAGTGAAGTTCCATATGGATTTTTACCATTCAAACTGGCTCAGGAAACTAAGTTGCACACTGTACCTCAAATAATCTTACCAGCTGTAGTTATTCAGGAAAGTCCTCTTCTACAGAAATCAAGATAAAGATAAGTTGTTTATTAGGGCACATAGTTTACCAAAGCCAATGTGTTGTGTGGGTGGCAAAGGATGCAGTGATATGCATATCCCTCTGGGTATGTCTTCATAAATTCTTTCAGACTAGATGTATCTTAAGCATAATGAAACCCCATAGGTGGAAAACACACACAAGAGTGACAAGCCTTGCCCATTGAGTCTACTTCTAAGAAGTCTGTTTCAGAAAAGTCACGTCTATTCTGAACCTGCTCAAAAAAGAGGTATCCTGGCACTGTTACTTGGAATACTCAGTTCTTGCACATTAAATGAAAAAATGGCAATAGAGTGGTTTATGGTTTAAGAATCAAAACAGTATGGTAGTTAACAAAAATGTACAAAGTTTAATCCCTAACTATTACTACTAACATACTTGATAATCCTTTCTTTTTCCAAAATCAGCTTTCCAACCAATATTGTTGATGCCTCAGAATCAAGATTAACTATTTAGAAATGTTCCGTAGAAGGCTAACAAACTGGGAAGTTGAATGCTGTCTTTAAAACAAGTAAAATCAGAAAATGCAAAGAAATATCTGAAAATAGATAGGTTTTTGGAAGTTCTTCTGCTGTGACTCTACATACTCTGTTCACCCTTGCTCTGCTTAGGCTGTCTCTACTCCCCTACCCTACCCCATTCCCATATACCCCCGCTTCAACTACATTTATACTTAGGCAATAGACACACACCCTTGACCTACTTATCCCATCACCACAGTCTAACCATCTACTCACTAATTCCACTCTCAGCAACAGTCACAACCTACCACAGTGATATCTTTTTAACCTCTCCCTATATGAGCCTTTCCATATTTAACTCAGCCCATCCCTCTTACTCAGACACCTCTTATCTCTACCCCTAATTTTCAGTAAAATATTAATCTTACACACACCACTCCTTAGCTTACTCATTACAGCCTACCTTATTACCTTCAACCAGAAACAACAGGTCACAAATATCTACTCTACCACTAACCCAGTCACCACCCCATCAAACACCAGTTTTACAAACTTTGTCATATCACCACATCTCTGTAATAGCTCCAATACAGAACTCGTTTCACCTAGATACACCAACTTACAAGTATTACCAGATGTACTTCACAAATATGTTAGACTACAACCCAAACTCTCACACTTATTTCTGTTTAATTCAACTCAACTTAAACTAAGTGGGGACACATCCAAATCCAGGCCCTCAACACCAACAACAAACACCCCATCCTTCAGACAATTCTTTTCTTATAACACCATTAATCAACAATGTAATAGCTTTGACCTTCTAATCATGAACATGAATCTTAGGAGCATCTTAAATAAAGTTCATGAATTTCATGCTACTCTTGGCCTATACTATCTAAAAATAGCAGTCTTAACAGAAACATGACTAAAACCCCATATGAGTGATAGTGAAATCCTAACCCAAGTCTACAATGTCCACAGACTTGACAGGACACACAAGCGTGGTGGTGGCATAGCTATTATACACAAAAACACACTTAAACTGGAATGCCTTGCACATAAACCCCCAGACCTCATGAATTCAGAAATACTAGTCTCCTGCCTCAAGCTAAACTCTAATAATGGAATTATATTTATAGCAATATACATCCCCCAAGCAAAAAACAATCCATAGTTGAAAACCGAATATTAGGGAAATTGTGGGTGAATACCCACAATTTTTATTTAAAAATAAAAAGAATTTACATAGACTTTATGTTATGCAAATGCTACACTGTCTCATGAAAATAAAAGCCACTCAGGTACTAAACCATGTAATAAATGTAATTTCTGCTCATTTATATGTGATTCGAACATGTTTATACATCCAAATACATCTCAATTTTTTAGCTTTGATGTTAGTGCCAGTTGTGACATGGAACATGTAGTTTACCTTGCTTTATGCTCTTCTTGTCCTGCCTTCTATGTCGGTAAAACCGATAGAAGGCTTAAGGACAGAGTGAGGGAGCACCTATATCAGATCCGTATTCAGTCAAACACCAATGCCTTGTCTAAGCATGTTTTAGAAACTAATAACTCACATACTTTTAAGTTTTTAGTTCTTTACATTTATACATCTAGTTTGAGGGGAGGGGACCTAAGGAATTATACCGAAAGAAATTAAACTAACTGGATTATCAGACTGCAAGCACATATTCACCCTGGTCTTAATGACAAGGTCCCTTTAAGACCAGCCCTCAAAAATAGAAGGTTTTGTATTAAATAATTTTTTAAACATTTTTACACAAGAAATTGTTCTATTCACGGATTAATCACAATTTTATTTATATAAATACATTCTAGATTCTTACTTGCATTAATTATGCTTTAAAGATTTTGTTTTTACTGTTTGTATATGTACATTGTAATACCAAATTATTGCTTACTTTAAATGTATATGGATTAATTATGATGTCATCATTTGGCTTAATTAGTAATTGAAGATGCCTTTGAATATATATAAGGTGTGTCTTGAATTGTTTTGTACTTTTATGGTTTGAAGAAGCCACTTTGGCAAAAGCGCTTACCAAATATCTGCTAATAAAAGATTTGTTTTTTAAAGAAGTTAACAGCATTTTACTTCATTGGATTGGATTATTCGTATATTCTTGGTCTGAAGAGACTTATTGTATGCTGTTTGATACGATTTACATGGCTTTGGTCTGAAGAGACTTATTGTATGCTGCTTGTTATTTTCTGCATGGTTTTGCTCCAGAACAGTTTTTTATTTTTATTTTTATGATTTTACGTCTGTGCTTTCTGTTCAAGAGCTTACATTTTCCTGTGGTACTAATCATTATTTGGATTATATTACCAAATGTACTTCACAAATATGTTAGACTACAACCCAAACTCTCACACTTATTTCTGTTTAATTTAACTCAACTTAAAATAAGTGGGGACACATCCAAATCCAGGCTCTCAACACCAACAACAAACACCCCATCCTTCAGACAATTCTTTTCTTATAACACCATTAATCAACAATGTAATAGCTTTGACCTTCTAATCATGAACATGAATCTTAGGAGCATCTTAAATAAAGTTCATGAATTTCATGCTACCCTTGGCCTATACTATCTAAAAATAGCAGTCTTAACAGAAACATGGCTAAAACCCCATATGAGTGATAGTGAAATCCTAACCCAAGGCTACAATGTCCACAGACTTGACAGGACACACAAGCGTGGTGGTGGCATAGCTATTATACACAAAGGCACACTTAAACTGGAATGCCTTGCACATAAACCTCCAGACCTCATGAATTCATAAATACTAGTCTCCAGTCTCAAGCTAAACTCGAATAATGGAATTATATTTATAGCAATATACATCCCCCAGGCAAAAAACAATCCATAGTTGAAAACCTTCTTTGTTGGTCTGCATCCACACTTAATCAGAAAACAATTATAATAGAAGACTTCAACTTGGATTGGTATACCTGCTCTTCAGACAACCCCTCCAACTTTATTAACCTCTATGGTTTCTCTCAAATGATACTCTCCAACCAGAAGTGACAAATATAGTAATAAGCATTCAATCATGGACTGGACTCTAACTAACAGGGCCTCCCACTCTCACCACTCCAGCTGCCTCCCAGACAGCGTTAGCGTTCATCTACCCACCTATCTAAACACCGGATATGCCTCCAAAAAACATCATATATAAACATGTCTGTAACAAAAGAAAGTTCTCCCGCAAGATCTTCAAATCCCTCCTACAACAATGCAACTGGACCCCACTAAAACATTTCCAATTAGATTCTGTAGTTCAGTACATCAATAATAAAGTCCTCAATATCCTAAACAGTCTGGCACCCCTTACAGAGATCCATGTTAAATCAAAACATCTACCATGGCTAACTAAGGACACCAACAACTCCTCAAACACAGAGACAAAGCCTGGTCCCAATATCAAGAGATGAAAAAATAAGCTTCCTTTTTTGCTTATTGACAAATAAGAAATGTATCCCAAAAAAAAACAAATTAAGAATGATAAAAAAATTGTACTATACCACAATCCAGCAAAAATACCAAAACAATCTCCAACAATTTTGGGGAGTCATAAAACAACTCCTAAAACCTGGACATTCCACAGTTCCAGCTCCTACCACCACAAATACTACAGATAGCATAACCTCCCAATTTAACTCACACTTTATCAATTCCATTCTATCCCTAGTAAAAAAATGACATCAATACTCCCCTATTTGTCCCCACAGGAACAGTACCTGACCTCAACTCTTTTTCAATTAGACCAATACAAACCAGCACCATAAAATACTTCTAAACAAACTAAAGCCCACATCCCTCACTGCTGACCTACTCCATAATCAATTTCTCAGACTGGCAGCAGATGCCATCTCTTAACCAATCTCTCTCCTAATCAACCATTTTATTTTTGAACACTATATCCTCAAGTTCTGGAAAATTTCCTATATCATCCCTCTGCATAAAGGTGGCTCCTCAGCACATTTCTTAACTATAAACCAATTGCTATACTCCCTTTCCTAGCCAAAATTCTTGAAAAATGTATTGACTCACAACTCCTGTTTTATTTACTAAGCAATAACCTTCTTTTTCTCTACCAGCAGTACCACAACTGTTCTAATAAGTTTTACCAACACTATCAACCAGCTCAGAAACAATGGCCAACTCATCTCATCCATTTTCCTTGATATGTCCAAGGCATTCAGCACAGTATCCCACCATCAACTACTCAGTGAACTAACCTCCTCAAACCTCACCCAACCAACCCTCTCATGGTTTCACAGCTACTTTTCTGATCGCCAATAAGCAGTTAAATGGCAAAACAAACTCTCTACCCTATTACCCGTCTCAGTCTGTGCCCCACAAAGCTCAATTCTTGGTCCACCATTCTTCATCATCTTTACTAACAAACTCTGCACCACCAACCACATAATCACCATAGTTCAATATGCAGACAGCTCATCCCTCATATGCTCAGCCACCTCCCTATCTGAACTCCTAGAAAGAACCCAAAAATCCTTCTCGGGGATCAAAACTACCTTTCTGTCTACCAGTCCAAATAAAACAAAGCTAATGTATACACAAATAACAAAACATCTGATAATCATCCTCTCTTTATCATCTACTCTTCCAATAAAACCAAAACTGAACCTGTCAATCATACCAAACTTCTTGGCGTCACAATTGACAACTGCCTAAAATCTGACAAACAGTTCTAGCCATCAAAAATGTCCACATCAAACTTGACTCACTTTACAGAGCCAAGCCATTCCTTACCAACACCACCAGACATTCTATAGCTGCACCCTTCTATACATCTCACCCATTTTTACAAATCTCAGAAAAACTGACTTAAACAAATTAGAGGCCTCTTACAATAAAATCACCAGATTTGCTATAAAGAATCCTTACAGACCGCATCACTGTTTTGCTCTCCGCCAGCTAAAATGGATCAAATTACCCAATCCTCTATCCTTGAACCAACTAACTATTGCCCATTCCATCACTCACCAACCTGATAATTGCCCTGCACTCAAAAACTTAGTTCAGCCATGCACTAACTGTAGAACCCTGAGATCATCTGACAAGCTCCTACTAAGTCACTAAGGCCAAAAATAGTTACGGGGATACTCTGTTTTCCAACCAAATATCCAAGACCTGGAATTCCACCCCTCAATACATACTAAATGTTACTAACATAGCCAAATTTAAACGGCTCCTTAGGGAGCACCTAACCAAAAACTGGCTATGCTCCTGCACAACTCCAGGCTGACCAGTCTTTTGTTTTCTCTCTTGGTACTCTAAGTCTAGTACCATGCTCTTGGTTTCTTTTGCAGTACTCTAAGCCTATTTCTTCCAACTACCTATATTTAGCATATCTTCTTACACATAATGCAATGATATTACCAATAAACTGTTGATGTGATATGTTTATTGTATAAAAAATACTCTGCTTTATAGTGTTCCTATATAGATTTTGTCTCTCTGGTGATTCTATATAAGTCCTTCATATAACCTATGTTTTACTATTATTTTTGTATATGTTAATTTTTGAACTGGAGCTTCACATTTAATTTTTTTTTTAATTTTTCAACTATTACTGCAAGTATTAAATTGTTATAATGGAGCTTTTCTCCCTGGGCCTCCACTGAATCTGGGTTTCTGGTCCAGTAGGACATTCCCAGTAAACAAATGTAAAATAAACAAACTGTTAAATGGGACCTGAAGAGATACTGATATCATTATATAAGGTCTCTCACATTACCTGTCAAGAAAAAAAAAACAGAACTGAGAAACATACAGCTCACAACAAATTAACCTAAAACTGTGCTAACACTACAAATTATTAAAATACATATAGAGAACAACTTGGCTTTAAAGGAGAACCACACCCAAAGACTCAAAAACATGTTTATTTTGCATGGTTTGGTGTTTCCTACATTTTAACACCACTCTGGGACTATTTGGGTCTATATTGGAACCGCGAAAGTCCTAATCACCGAATACATAAACACTGACACATATTACGCAAACTGCAAATACATCGAACACCTTAAACCGCGAAATTCAAAAACTCGAACCGTCATAGTTGTTCCACCCCACTGCCCGCTACATACTACCTACCCAAACAAAATAAATAAACCACATACATACACTAACCAAAACCCTACTTCTAACCCTAAACTAAACCCTACTTCTAACCCTAAACTAAATCTTGCATATACCACCATGTATGCACTTACCTTAACCCGCACCCTAACCCTAAGGTCCGTAACTATCACACACTTACCTTAAGAAGCTATACCCAAACAAAATAAATAATCCACACACATACACTAAACAAAACCCTACTTCTAACCCTACACTAAATCTCACATACATTACCATCTATGCACTTACCTTAACCCGCACCCTAACCCTAAGGTCTGTAACTATCGCACACTTACCTTATGAAGCTATACCGCAGAAGGGCCAACCATGATGATTCGACATTTCGGATTTCATGCTTCAGAACGATCAGTGTTTTTGAGGTTCGATGAAGACATGGCGGTGTTTATGTATTCGGGTAAGTGGACCTTCATGGTTCTAATAGGGAACTGGACTATTTATAGGTTTTTAAATATTTTTATAGGTTTTTAAATATTTTTATACATAACGTCTGAGTTTGATCACATGGGGTCTAGCATCTTGAAGTGATCCTGATTTTTAGTCTGCTTTAGGTATCCCACAATGTGGTGCTTGTCTGCGAAAAATTACACCATGGAAGCCTCTTTCTTCCTAAAGCTCCTGTCACTACATTGATTTTACATGCATATACTGCTGTCTTTCAGTCAGTTAGTTTTAAGTAGCATTTCATGCCTTTCAGTGACTACTTAAAACACAAACAGTGCAAACACCACAGAACATACTTTCAAAGTGCTTTTTACTGCTGGTTCTTTTTAGAATGGCTAAATTGCAGTCTTTTGTGAAGCCTGAATTGTAATACTTTGACTCATCTCCCATCCCCCTTCACACCTAACTTCCCTAGCTGTTAAAGTGCTAAGGGTAATTTGAGCTGTTACCTGCTGTGATTGACAGCTCACAGTAGGACACTTGACTCATGTACTGTTTCCTTGTTCTAGCCTTTACTTTCTGTATGGGTAGGGGAAGGACCAGGGATCTGTGACATCACAGCATGGGTGGGTTTTTAGGGGGATCATGGTCATAGTCAGAAGAAAATATTTTTATACCATTACAAGTCCTTACTCAGTAAAATATCATGGCTGAACCAAAAACACTGGTTCTGCAAGTCCTATAACAAGTGTAAACTCCTTGCATTTACTGAACAACAGAAGAATAATCAGGCACCACTCATATCATTATGTTAATTATCAGTTGCTGGCAGGAAATGTAAAGTTTCTGTAATACTGCTTCAAAGCCTGAAGAGTTGAGGCAGCTAAAAACTGACAGGAAAATATGAAGAAGGTATTTTCCAGCCATGATGCAATGAAGCCATATTGACTACAGGAGAGTGGATCTGACCAAGATACTACTGTAACACTGTTGCTACAGATTGGACTGGATCCAACTGCTTGACTACCCCAGGTATAAGTAAATTAATCTTTGGTTTGAATGCCTTGATTTATTTTCAAAGTCATCTTTTTTATGTGTATTCTAACCAAGCACTCCTTAACCCCTACAATGGCATAATAATATATTCCATAGTCACCTGAGCTTCAGTCTACCTTTGACTGTAATGATTTCACTTCTACATCTAATCACCTTTCAAACTCCAGCACTCTGTCCTGAATGATGCTAGTGTGCCATCATTGCATATAAAATTCATTAAATGTTTCTCACTGAAACTGGGATCCATTCTACTGTGGCTTCTGATATCATGTTGAACCACTATGAGATGGCTGCAGTGTGAACATGCCAAAGTGTTACAGACTCAGGTGCCTCTTGACATGCCATGGACTGTAACTGTTATTGTTGCAATAGCAGAAATGAAAGTCTGAATATGAGGGAGTATATATTAAATGTGAAGCTGCAATATTTTGGAATATTTCCTTATACTGAGGCACAATGGTCTCATATTTAGTCTATTAAGTAGCAAATGGGTAGTAGGCATAGACTACCATGTAATGAATACAGAGGGCCGCAGCCCTCACTACCACATAAATGGTTTAGATGTTAGAAGTGTAACAGTAAGATATGGCATTCACTGTTTTTATTTGAATCTCAGTTGTTTTTTCAAGGTGCCAGGGTTTGAAAACTTTAATTCCACACTTCTGATAGGAACATCACAGGCTGTTTGCATGCAGCACATCATGATGACTTACCTGCAAAATATATTCTGACTTGATATTTTGATAACCAAATATGTGTTGCATGGAATATAGAGTTATAAACCGGCCTCAGGTATGAGATGCATGGTTGAACTCCTCAAGGAAATAAATGGACTGAGAGTAGGATAGTAACTGATGAAACAGGCCTTTTCTGTTTAAGAAGGTCATATGTCTCCCCACAGCTAATAGTGTATTTAAGATTTTTGTTCAGTTATTTGATTAAAATAGAATTTTATGGCTAGGTAGTTGGATGTGATTATATAATTTACTTTTTCTCAGCTAGCTAAGTGACTTATCAGTCCACATGAAATTAAGTCCAGTATTCATTTCTAGTGCATATAGTCTGAAATTGGGGACTTTTAGCTCATCTTTATTATCCTGGGTAATATGATATTGAAACTTCTAGTAGAAATGTAAAGATCAGCAAACTTTAGTAGTTCTTTAAGATTAATTTGAATTGCAGATTCAGAATGAATTTTGCATACCTTACTCTAGAGGTAGGTGGGCACATATTTCACAAATAAGAGCACTGTTAAATGAAGGCATTATTGCTTTTAAGTGACTATGTAATTCTGCAACAAAAATAGATTCTTCCAACACTGGCAACTGCTGTTCTGAAATTTTTGCTAAAACTTGTATTTTATTTATTCTACTTGTATCTCAACTAGTAAGTGATTTTAAAACAGAAAACACTGCTAAGACCAGTAAGCTCCAACATGACTTTTAACAGATGACTTTTTAGCGTATACTTGTTTTATTGAATGCTTTCATCTAAAAGACTTCATCAGAAATAACAAATTGTTTTAAGTAAAATCCATTTATACAAATAATCACATAAAAACTTTAATTAATCCTAATTAAAAACAATAAAAGAATAATTGACTTGGTATAGAGTAAAACTTAACCCTTTATAAAACAGTCAACCTCCTGTCTCTCAAAAACACTTAATGTTGATAATTTCATTCAATCCAGGAGGTTGGTTTATTGGCTGCCAGCTTCAACTGCTAAAAGGTTTCTCTTTTTTGTACTTGATTCTTATAGTTACCACCTCTTCTATCACTGAAGGTGGCAACCCTTTATACCTCATAGCATGAATGAAACTACCAACATTAAGGGGGAAATTAGTAAAACCTACATGGTGTTTTTTACCATGTAGGCATTGCACCATGATACTTATAAAAAAGTAAGCAGGTTTTAGATTCAGTAAACACTTCTGAGAGGTGTGCATGCACGAGCCAGCACGGGAAGTTCTGTGTCATGCAAATCACTTCATAAGCAGGTGAATCTCATGCAAATGACTCAGGTAGTGTGATCCAGCAAGCAGATAGGCAGCTCTTCAGAACCTCTGTCAGTGTCTGTAGTGTACACATAAAAATTCCATGTACAGGAGTGTAAACAGAAAAAAGAGGCTGTAAAAATGTAGATATATGAACAGAAATGAAATAACACATACAGATATAAGCAAAACTATCCTCCTGTGTGTCTGAAAAATTAAAGGAAATAAGTTAAATTCATTTTATTTTTTTTAATAATCTGAGCATGTTTTCACTGTGCTCTGCTGTGTGCAAACATGCTTTATAAAAAAAAACTGGAAAAAACAAAATTAATATTATGTGACAGAAATGTATTACAGGATCTTGCGTGGTATCTACAGTAAACTCTCAGTTAACCGGCACCCATGGGGATTGGTAGATGCCAGATAACTATAGTTTCTGATTGCTTGAGAGTTACTATTAAAAATAGGCCTGACTAATACTGTACGCTATACTATTTGTTTGTCTTGACTTGTTCTTACATTGGGGAGTGATGGAATTTATTCCTATCTTCCTTTTTAAAACTCTAAAAGCATAAGGTATGTTTCTGCAGGGGGGGGGGCAGAAAGTTCAATGCATGAAAATTGTACTGTATTTCTTCAATTTTTTTTCTGGTTGCTTGAGTTCCGGTTAACTGAGAGTTTACTGTACAATGGTGCATTGGTGCTGTTGCTAATATGGTAGGGCTATGAAGCGTGTACTTTCCAAGTTGTGGGTACGGATCCCTATGCAAATGAGGTGGAGTTACTGAATAGCATAAAGGGGTAATCATGTCTGCATATCCTCTTCATGTAGGCAGAGAACCATGTTGGTGTTTACAGAGGAGGTAGCTGACATCAGGGAAGGGTGTGTTAAATGACTTCTAAATTTATTTCAGCTTAGCTGCACCTGTTTGAATGGTGCACAGCTGTGCTAAACTTGTCCTTTCAGGGGTGTGTGTGCACTAACTTCTAAGCTTTGTTTAGCTAAGGGGCGCATGCTTCTGCGTGTTTGCATGGCATGCTGCCATGCTGAGAGTGGATGCTGGGGGGGGTGTACACTAAGTGTTAAGCTTTGTTTACTTATGGGGCATGTGCTTCCATTGGATGCCACAGTGCTGAGTGTATCTAAAAGCCAATGATGTATTAATTAGTTCTGACCCCTGTTTAACTTAAACTAGGGCTATTAAATTATGCTAATGATATACTAGGCAGGTGAAATACATCACAGGTAGCCAATCACACAGTCAGCCCATACAGCAAAGCACTATAAAGTATGCATACACCCTACACCCTGATTTTTCACCCATATTCTGGACCACTGGAGTACAGACTTGGGAATTTTAACTAAGAGAATGCTAAGGGCTGCTGCAGGTTTGCTACATCCGTATGTGCTAGATGCTGAAGTCAATGCTGCTGCTGACAATAGGCCTAGGCAGAGAAGGAGAAGAGAGTTCAGGCCCAGGGGAACCTTTCAGGAACTACATGAGCTGGAGGTTGTAGAGAGCTACAGTGTAAACAGGGACATACTACAAGAATCCACTGAGCTCTGCCATCCTCAACTCAGACCCAGAGCCAAGTGGCAACAGAGGGGAACCCATCCCAGTGGAAACAAAGATATGTGTAGCCCTTCTGATACAAACTGCAGGTACTTTCCAAAGACCAACTGGGAACATGATGGGGGTCTCACAGGCATAAGCATCCAGGGTACTTCACCAGTTCCTAGATGCCGTGCTACCACATGCCAGTGAGCACATTTCTTTTCCACTCACCCCTGAGGTGAGGACCAGCAATATGCAGCACTTCTACCATGTAGCACAATATCCTGAGGCACTGGGTTCCATAGATTTCACTCATGTACACATCAAGTCACCACCCAGTGAGGAGGGTAGACTCTAGGTCAGTTGCATGGGGTACCACTCCATCAACTGCCAGGTTGTGTACAATGCCCAGGGGATTATCATGCATGTGTGTGCTGGCAGCCCTGGCATTTATCATAACTCCCATATCTGGCATGCATCACAGCTGTACCAAATGTTTTCTAGGGGCAACATTCCACATGGCCATTTACTGGGGGATGCTGGATATGCCCTGGAGCCATGTATGATGACACCCATCAGAAATGCACACACACCCACCAAAGAATGCCATAATGAGGCACACCCACAAACTAGGAACATCATAGAGAGTGTCTTTGGGCTTTTGAAGTCATGGTTCAATGCCTCTATATATCTGGTGGAGGACTGCAATATTCTCCAACCACATGTGCACATATGTTCACAGTATGTGCCATGCTACACAATATGATCCTGCAGCAATAGCTGCAGCAGGATCAGCAAAGGGAAGAGATACACAGCCCCCCACCAATGCCTAAGTCACCACAGCCAGAGTCATAGTAGGACTTGGAAGAGAAATGCCCTGATGATGTCCCTGTAGGCAGATGTAGGCATGCCCAGTATGCCCTGGCATTGGCTAAGAGGCAACACATGGCACATTCACTGACAGCCTAGGGCCCTAGGGACTGACACCTTAGTCCTACTCACATACATGTATTAAAATTGTTGATACCAGGCAACCCACACAACCTGTACCTATCCATGTATTGACTGTGCACTGCTTGCATCACACAGAATCAGCCCTGAACTGCAGTTCTATGAACTGCTGCATTCACAAGGTAAGTCTCTAACCTACACACTACTTGTAAGGATTACTATCATATGGTATTGTATGTATGGAAGGAAATAAAGCAGGCTATGTGGACAGAAGTAACATCCACATGGGACTACATATACTCAGTTCAATAGTATGTGTTCCCTGATAGTTACTAGGCCTCATGGTTGGAATATTCACTACATCAGTCAAGGGAGATGTTAAACAGTGGGGTCACATGATATTTGGACTACTGTCTATCCCAGCAGATCATGTGCTATTGTTCCCCCACCCCCAACACAGCAGTGTTCCCATATAACTGCTTTAACAGTAAGTCAGCAATGGTATATCAGCAAACCAGGCATTCTCAGGGCTGTAACACAGAACTCAATCACACATTGTATGTCACACGTAATGCAGGAATAATAATGTACATATTTATGCTGTTGATTGTCTGATTAATGACTCCTCTCTGTCTGGCAGCCTGTGTGGCTCAGTGGACTAGGGAAGTTAGCATGGGTGTTGGTCTTGATGGTTCTAATCTAGAAGTAGTCATATGATATGTCTATACACACAGACATATATGTATACCTATCCATCTGTCACTATCTAACTCTCACATACATAGTATATCTATCTCTATGTAGTGTCAAATAGATATATACCAATATATATAACTGTATATATTAATATGATACATAGACTCTCCTCATATATCTACATAATACATATACATATGATACACACACACACACACACACACACACACACACACACACACACACACACACTTAGCTACATTTATATATACATCCCTGTTTATACATAAATATATGTGTGGATGTCTGTATATTCCTACGTACCCTGATAATGGTGTGTAAATCTGCACTATCACACATCCATACTGTTGCTCAAAGGATTCAAACTAAGGGCTCAACAGTACACAATCCACTTACTTACAGACAACTGTGCCTGCTGGATGTCATCACATAAACAGACACAGGTAAGCAGGTGGAAAATGTATAATGTTGTCAATGCACGCATGAACAGGGCACATTGTTCCTAACCATAGGTTTGCCTGTCTACATGCAAACAGCCACATATGGCCATACTGGTACCTGTACACACATAACTAGCATAATAACAGTTATCTCACTGCTAGGATACTAGATGCAGATAACAGTATGAAGCAATATCACTCTGCAGGCCACAGATGCTGTTCAACACAAGCCTAGTTTATGTAATGCACAAGTACTATGTCTGCAATCAGATGTACAACAGACTTAACCTGTGGCACATGTGATAAGAACTGTGATCTACAGTGTATGAGACTAGATAAATAGGGATACTAATCTCACTCCAGGCTACTTGGTGTGTGTGTGTGTGTGTGTGTGTGTGTGTGTGTGTGTGTGTGTGTGTGTGTGTGTGTGTGTGTGTGTGTGTGCGTGTGTGTGTCCCTGCAAAATAACTGACATGCACTCATGGCCTTTCCACCTGCAATGGTTATGCACTTTTTGGCCCTGTAACTTGCTGATGGCTTCCAAACTGCCCTCTTCTACAAGGCCTGATAAGGTCATCCACCTTAAGACTACCAGCTGACAGTGTAGTCACAGATTTAAACCATGGCATATGTGATGAGTACTATGAGCTATAGTGTATAATGCTAGACAGGTAGGGGTTCTAATCTACTCCAAGCTACTTGGCTATAATTTATGTCCATACGGCATAAATATGATCACCTTGGTAACTTAGAAATAGGTAAGGTTTTGCAGTATTTTATTTGTAGCATGTGATGTGGCCCCCCAAAAGACTGTCCACAACAAGGCCTACTGATGTCATCAAGCATAATATGTCCTAAACTGATAGTACTAGCAGACATGAGGTGCATGCATCAAGTAATGTGATCTGTAGTGTGTACGATGCACTACATGTGTGCCTTGGCATGTCCTGTACACAGTCATCGGAAGTGGTACTAGCCTCAATGTAGCCTTGTTTGTGTGTGAGCCTGTTAAAGCATTTTACATCATGTTATGGAACCATATGACATTTGATGAACTTTACTAGCATAATGGCCATACAGCCCCCATAATCAGAGACATATGTATATCCGTAGTTACAGGATCAGCACACATTGCCCAAGTCCAAGAGGGACACAGGCAGATGCCATGTCATGATGACAGTCACCCATCCAACCCTACAGATAGCATGTGCTGAGGTGCACTGAGATGCTCTGTGTGCCATTAGGCAGGGTTCTAAGTCAGCTAGACAAATCTCTCCCACAAGCATGTAGTACTAATGTCACATGCAAGGTTAATGTCCTTACAGAGAATTATCCATCTACTATGCGTCCTACAGATGGGCAGCATATACAATTAAACAGGGTCACACATTGCCCCATATGCAAGGCACAGATCACCTCTGAGTAGTCTATATGCCACAGGCGATAATGACACTCATTGCAGATGATCCCAATTGAACACATACTGAAAACATGAAGTGTCCTTGTGAGGGACTATACTCTTGTGTGTGCAATTGCAAGTACTGCTTGTAAAGGTACATCAATAAATGGCCATTGCACTCAGATATTGGCATGCTGAAGGAAGAGTACTTGGAGGTTATGAGTATGTCACTTAAAGGTGACTGTGGCTTCATCTATGCCATATGATTCCTGTCATATCACTGTATGGCTAGGTCTGTGTGCCCAGTTCTTTCAACCATGAGCATGTACATCACATGTTGCGACTGATGTGCTGCTTACCAGGTACATAGGTCTAACTGATGGAAATGATACTCTCTCTATATATATATATATATATATATATATATATATATATATATATACATGGAGTTTATGGACATTAGTATGTCAACAGGCATGTGTTCACAATACCATCTTGCAGGATAGTGACATACCACAGAGACTCTATGAGTGCTCACAGTATGCAGGCATCAGCCAACATTGTTAGCCACAGTCATTCAGTAGTCATTTGTATTATGGTTAAATCAATTCCAAGCAGAAGAGGACCCAGGGCTATTCTCTGTTGAGCACTGTTGCTTACAGATCAGTTATTGCAGGTGGATGTCCTTTTGGTGCATATGTGTGCCATCAATGGAGCAGTTAGTGACCCCTACAATGACAGTATTGTGGATGGCTAAGTAGGTGCTTTGTAAATGTTGCCAGAGCAGGGGTTATAGTCAGATGACTTGGCTCAGTCTACGGGGTTGTATGCCCTGAGGTACCCTCAACCAGGTCCTTGGTGGCTGCCTCAGAAATGTCCTCCATGTGTAACAGTAATGCTCTCCCTGTCACACATCCAAACTGTGTACAGTCAACTGTGCATAGATCACATATATGTGTGCTGATCAGCTCCATGATGATTGCCCCTATGGGCATACAGATGTGGATACTAAGACAAAGAAGTCTATGGTTATGTTAGTCAGTGGATGCACCACCTTTGTGCAAGGGCATAACAGTTGCCATTGTCCACTCAGCTGGTGTGCAGTCAGTGGAGTCAGTATGATTGCAAGGGTTTCCCAATGGTGTTAGTAATCCTTGTTAGGTCACATGAGGGATGCAGCCTGGAATGTTGGCATGTGCAATAGATGCTGTGTATCTTCCAATGAGAGGCCAGTTATGAACTGCTCTTTAAGTATGGAGGTTATGGGACAGGCTGCAGGAATGTCATGTGTCACATGTGGTGGGGACAAGGGAGTGTAGTTGACTCAAACAGTGTGGGAGTACAGGTTAGGTATGAATACAGACACATCATATGTGGCATCATGACGTATGAGTTCACTAACAATCTGGGCCTGTCTTTTGAAGTCAGACATGTAACTATACTGCGTGTTGTGGTTCTGTTTTGTGTAGGTGGCAATTTTGTCACTTATCATGTCTACACAACATCACAACAACATTATGTGCTTCTTTTAGCTGAGGAGGTAGTGCCTCCGTGTTAGTGGGGTCACCCTCACCCCAACTGACACATAACACTGTCCACCTGTTATTGTACAGCCTGCTAATGACAGTTGTCCACTAGTCAGGTTTATCGAGCCATGATGAGCCTCTGTTCCTCCTGTCACATACAGCAGAGTTCATGCAGTTGTAATGCTGCTGACATAATGCATGGGTATAGAGCTCTGCATACTTGCTTGTCCCATCTGAAGGGGGAGCTGCAGTCATGCAAAGCCAACCATCCCACAGGAGGTAATAAATTGCTTTCTTGACATATATGTCTGTATTGTCTGCAAGGAGGGGTACATACTGGTAGTTATAAGGAGTGTGGCCAGATCCCACCAGGAGGAACTCAAATGGGAGAGCTTTACTAGTTACTCATATTGTTAAGCACATGATGCAGTATGTTGGTTCCCCATGTCATGATGTCACGGCACTGCTGCAGCACATTGTAAGTAAGGAACGGGACCATCCTAAGGGCAAGTCAGCCGCATCATGACTAAGCAACAAAGTGTGTACATATTACACTTCCCTAACATGTTTATCTATGCTCTGTATAGACACCTTGCATGACTCTCTTCTTATGACATGCTGAAAGTAACTGCAATACTTATTTGCATGGAGGAGAACTAGCATGAAGTGCCAAGCAGTGTCCCCAGATCTCTGAGTCATGTCACCTGAAAAGTTATGATAGACGTTAGCATTGATATGAGCACTAACACTGTTGTACACCTATCAACACTGGACCAAGCACTGTTACTTTTGCTCAAGGCCAGATCATGCCCACCGACTGTAACTGATGGAGTGCATTGACTGTTACACTATGCAATGGATGTCAGGCATATGTCTCACTCCACAAACCATGGTCTGTTAAGGTGTATGACAATTTTAGGCCAGCAGGCCTTGCTAGAAATTGTGTATATCATGTACAGAGTATTATGTCAACTGGTGCATAGGGAAGTGTCTGATTATCAGACTCTGGGAAGATAAGCATTGAGAGATCTATGCTGCAATGATGCCAGTCACCAGTGGAGTTCACCATCCTCCATTATTGGCATACCCCATCTACCTATTCCCTCTCTGCAGTCACGGCCACTGTCAGTGACCTCTGACTGAGTACATTAGCAGGTGATTGCATATTAGGAGCTGTCACAGAATCATACACAGAACCAATAGTTATCCTAGATGGCCTAAGACACAGTCAGTTGTTCTCTGAGCCACTGATAAAGACTAAATGCCAATGACTGCACAATACTATCCTGTGGGATATCATCCACCCCTGCAAAATATTGTAGTGTCTGCACACTTCCCACAGTTAAGCCATTACACATAGAGTTATGGACACAAAGAGTAATGTAGCCTTTGAGATTCACTGGCAGGTAAGATGTGGAGATGCATTCATTGTGATGAAACCTATACTGACAAGTTTTGGATGTAAATACCATACTGCCATTGCTATACTGAATGTGGCAGTCATCACACCTATCATTGTGTGCAATGGCACCCTTGCTATGTCACTACACAGTCATATCATACAACTGTAGCAGCCACACAGGTTCTATAGTACACCAATACACAGTGTAGATAATATGTCCTATGGAGTACGTGTCATGATCGTACATGTGTAGTCTGGCTCCTGAATGCTTTGGAGGTGGTATGTATGGCTTCATACAGGGAGGTGTTGGATTCAACTTTGTGCCTCCTGCGTATCCATGACAGGACTAAAACATGTCTCACCTGCTCTACACATCTACAACATCACTCTGTTATACATAGTACATGCTGGAGAGACAGGTATGTAACACAGACAGTACACCCTACAAGAAACAGGCTCCCCATGCATATGAAGAACACGTCTGCTGTGACACACATCATGTGCAGGTCACACAATGGGATGCAGAACATGACAATCATAACAGGTGTCAGGCAAATGTCTGTACTGGACACAGGATATCTGTAGATGGGTCATCTCCATCACCACAGCTTGTAGATGTGTTAGTTCCAAAAACCCTGGTGACACTTATCAAGGGTAGCAGATCTTTTCACAAATTAGGGATGCATGAGTACACTGAATGCCACCATTGTCCTTGTTAGCCTGTTACACACATATGAACCTATGGAGTCATGCACCTATATTGCTGTACCTTGCTGAAGACATATTTCTGCTGTGCTGACATGCAATCCTGTGCTGCTTTATTGCCACTGTGTATCCATAGGTTATCCCAACAGACTCCTGAAACAGAAACAGGTCTGTGACACACCTATCACTGTGTAACTATACAGCCATTACAACATCATACAATGTAAGGTACACAAAAGTATTTGGCATACTCGTGACAAATGCCAGCATAGAGTATCTGTCGGTAACCACTACAAGTGGCATGGCAAACCAACACTGCATTACACAAGTACATGTTAGCTAATATAGTCACCCTGTGCATCAGACACATAGCTTCATTTCCCTATATCAATGGTGAAGATGACAGGGATGTGGCACAGGTATCATCACTTGCACAGGGTATTGTGTGGGGGTGCAGGAGGCCTAGGCTGACCCAAATGGCTGAGTGCTAGTACCTGATGGTGACTGCTGTCTGCTGGGACCATGTCCCCACAGGAACACCCAGGACCACAAGCCCATAGCCTGCTATGTCATGGTGTGGACAGCACACTCCCCTCTGTAGCACTGGATGTACTGCCACTGTGGTAGCCTGATTGTGCACGGTCATGTGGACTGTCAGCAGATGGGGTTGCTGACCTACATCCACAAGTCCAACGCTCAAGTCTAACCACACATTCCAGCACAGACAATGTGCAGTCCAAGACAGACACTTTCTCATCCCACCTTCTGTCCACTGCATCAGTGAACTGATCCAGGGTGTCCCCAATGTGGTGGAGGCAGTCACGGATGTCAGACTGTGCTGCATCCATAACCCTAAGCATACATCTGGTGTTCTGTTCAGAACATGCCTGTGGCTCCATGACACCCTGAACCATGCACCGAATGACCCATGATGTGACACCTGTAACAGGTGGTGGAAGGAAAGCAGGCTTAATAAAAGCACGCCTGTTAATCCGCCTATGTGTGAACTCACCAGTTCTCTGGCTATGGCCGGTGTCTACACTAACTGCAGTCATAGTTGCCATACTTTCTTGTTCAATGTCCCCACCCTCTGACTGTCCAATATCTGTGGCTTTCAGGGTCTGGGTATGTGTGGGCATACTGACTGTGTGCAGTGACAATGAGGGCAGAAGAGGGATGTCATCCTCCAGGACAGATTCATCCCCCAAAACCCCCAAAGGTGCCACACTGTGGCCACCATCATCATGAGATTCTGAGGATATACTGACATCAGGCTGTGTAGGGGACAGTCACCAACCCCCACCCCATTCAACTGTGATAAGAAAGGAAAAAGCAGTACATTAATACCTGCACTAGTATGCTCTGCAGTACTATGTTGTGATATACATAAGGCTCTATACACTGCCGTCACTATGACAGACCTGTTGAAAACCCATCCTCATATAGTAGGACATGAGGACAGTACTTTTCCCACTAGCAGCTGTAGTTATTTGAAAATAAAATCTCATTACGCTGCAATCTCATCAGCAACTGTGAGGCACACTGTTGATATTTGTGTAGATTCTGCACAGTTGACACATATAACACTCTGTAGTGTCCTGACAATACCATCACATCTATCAGTGTAGACACACCTTCAAGGCATAGGTATGAGTTTAACATGTGTACAGTTAGAATATATGTGTGCAGTTGGCAATCATGCCAACAGTACAGCAATGCAGGCAGCAGGCCTGGGATGACAGTCTAGGGATTACACTGCTGTACACCTACATCTATAACAAAACAGTGTCATGCTTACCAGGAGCAGCACCACAGGCTTGGCCAATACCTGACAGACCTGTGAAAAGTTGAGGTAAGAGGTAATGTTAGTACCACCACATGTTCCACCACCACAGGGTAATACATCCATATAGCTCACATTTACAGTACCTACTGTGTTAATTGTTATATTGGTCAAAATCTGAGCATAACAGTCAAACTGCAGTGAAACCCTTCTCCCTCTCAAAAGCAGACAGACCCGACACCCATGTAAGACTATGTACAACCTGACACACCGAATGCTACAGTATTGCAATGCTGATCAAATTAAGCTTACCTGCACACTCATCTGCTGTGGACAATGTGGCACCCAAATGCATGATGTAGGGTGTGATGGATGCTTGGGAGCTGTGTGTGCCTAGATTTGCCAGGAATTCCTCAGTGGCTGGGAGTGGTTGTTCCACTGCAGGCCCTCCACTGGTGGTGCCATGATCCCTGGCAACATCTGCTGCTCTTCTGCTTGTGGTATTGATCATGTTTGTTGCGCTGTGTCTAGCCTGCTCATATGTCCTGCTCTGACAACCAGTGGTATTGATCATGGACAAGGTCAGCCCACAATGCCTTCCACTTCCCTGTTGTGCCTCTCCTTGGACAGTTGAAGTTTATGGTGTTGATAGAACCTTTCCAGAATTAACTAATTTTCTGCATCTATGAAAGCTGAACGGCATCTTGCATACATGTTCCCTGAAAGACAACAACATGGGAACACATGTCAAGATCACACATGTGGAAGTACACTATATAGAAAGACAGCAAGGATAGAATGGCTGGCAATATCCACTGCTTGATCACACATGTCATATTCCACAGTGTGCAAACATACTAAGCATGTGGATACAACTAGGATACTAGCAATAGTCCGGTATTGCCACGTGTGCCATGACAGATACTGCTGTATGCTCATACAGCCAACACTGGAGTCTACTGTAGTATGTCCCCAAGGGGCAACCCCAATGATAATATGTCAAACCAACTGTGCCAAACAAATAGCAGTGTGTAATTACAACCACTGTAAAGGGAGAGTTCCACTAGCCCAGTGTGCCACATTGACAATATACATTCCACCCTTGATGTCTTGCACATCCTATGTATGTGTAACAAATCTGAAGATCACTGACATGTCATTACTACAGTTCTAAGAAAGGCTTAATGCTGTAATCCCTATTCCCCATAAGTATAGTCAGACATCTGGATCATACCTCTCAACTGCCCAGACTTTCACAAAATGTCCAAATTTGTGCCTTATATTTTTGGTGTGTTCCTCATAAAATTAGTTTTTTTCTGGTAAATCTCTGGGATGATCTGAGGACTGAAGTCACTAAATAATGGCATACTTTTTAGTTTCAGACTTCAATTCCTCCAGAAAATGCAGGTTAATACAAACCTTGTTACTTTAGCAACTTTCTACGTTTATAAGAGCAATATTTAAAATATGTCCCTATTGTTGGGCTTTTGTCCCCCCATTTTGTCAGGCTTTGTCCAGATTTCTTGCACTAAGAGGTTGAGAGGTATGATCTGCATGCTGATTTAAACAAGATGGTCACATACCTGATTGGAGTGCAGTACTCCTCTGTTGATATGTGATGATAGTTAATACTTTGCATATGCATGGTCTCTGTGAGGAAAGTGTCATACAGAATGGTTCCCCATAGTCAGCTGCTTGCCTTTTTAACATGCTTCTCATCATCAGGTGATTGCCTTTTAACCAGTTTGTGGTTCGAAAATGCTAATTGCAGCCGACACATCTGATTTGCACTATCATCAGACAATCATATGCAACCACAGTACAATATATAAGGCCTTCATTTAGATTAAGGGCCCTTTCTGATATGTTGTGCTGGACATTACTGGGATGAAGATACCACTTCATCACAGAGGATAGGTCTGTAGCAGTAACTTTTACATAAAGATGGGCATGCTACAGGCTGCAGCTGCTGCTGCAGGTAATAGGCATAGGCAGAGAGTGTGAACAGTTTGGAGGACAACAGGCTGTAGGAGTAACTGTGGGAGCTGTGTCAGCCTTGTAGAGGCAGAGCCAGAGTGAGGCTACCCTTTCCTGTCCAATTATAAGGCATGTGTTTAAGATAAGTATGTTAGGCAACAATATCACTAACAGAGTACTAGGCCACATGTTCGTTGTATCCTTGAGCAACATGGGGGATAATTATAACAATATATCCACCATTTGGGTGACTGTCAGGCCATGTGTTATAGTCTGGTAGTGATTTGGAGAGTGTATGAGGGCAGTCCATGTTACAACCAGGTACTTCAAATGTGTATGTTAGGTGTGCAGCTGTGCTAATCGGCACTGTGAGTTTGAATGGATTGTGTGGTGCACTCTTATATTAGTGGTCGTCATTTGCAGTACCTGAATTAAATTTCTCTGTGAATGTATATTAATAAATGATGTGACACTTTATGCACTTATACTTTTGCTATAGGGATATGTGAAGTGTGTTCCTATGTGCAGGCCTGTGACTTCCATCAGTGAAATGCAGACATTTCATTTGATATGCATTGTGTGGATAAAGAGTTCATGACTCAGTCATTATTTGCTGGCTTCACAAAACTATAATTCCACTGCAACACACCACTGGATTTGAACCCAGGACTGCCTGTCACAAAATGTACTGTTTGCAAGGCATTTAACAGATTGACCTACTGAGTCACTGCTGCAGCAGGTGTATTTGCAAGATATATCAATGATGTTCAGTGGGTGGCCTAATGGTTAAGGTGTTTGCCTTACAAATACAAGGAGCAGGGTTTCAGTCGCACAAGGGATGATTGGCTACACTTAAAGTAGCTTGCAAGAGAAGTTAGCTTAGTATGAACCTATATCTGCACACATACAGGCTGAGACAAACATTTTCTACATCCATCAGTATGTGCATGGCTTTATATGAATGTATTTCTGCACCAGGGTCCCAGCTGGATATGTATTTTGCCATTAATGCCTTAGCAGGTGCCTTTCTACATGTTGCTGATAAAAGGGCACATTTACCCACTATTACGGGCCTCACTTACATCCATTATTATGCCTTTGGCTTTCTAGTAGTGCACTATTGCACCAGAGTTCAAGGTACACTCCCATTTTTTCTATTACTTTTTAATCAAGTTTGCATTGTATGGTGCACAGCTCCAGTGAGACACACTTAATGACTATAATTGGCAATTACTATGTTTTGTTTAAACCACCTGTTTTAATCAAGAGTTGTGTAGTGTGGCAGGTTAATGCAATGGTCTACAGGTGCGACAGTCTTGGGTTCGAAATATGGGACAGGTGCTTATTTTGTAAGTGTGTATTACAATTTTAAAAACACATATATTCAATACAGCTCTATTTAGCTGAGTTTAGTGAAGCTGCACAATGCGGCGCATCACACAGCATCTAATTAAAAATATAAAGAAAAGAAAAATGGGGAGATAGGAAAGTGGTGAAATGGGGTGCAAGAAGGGGGGAGAACATAGTGAAAGGCAGGTAGGGATGTGCAGGAATGGTGTAGGAAAGAACTATAGCTATCCATTTCTTGTACAGAACCAACTGTGCACTTTGACAGAATTTGTATATGACTTTGAACTCTGACCCCAGATAGAGGGGTGAGGACAACATAATTGCATTGTCAAGCCAATTGGACCAAATTACATGTGTCCAGTGAACATATATGCAAAATGGAGAACTATGTATGGGACTTTTTTTTTTTTTTTTTTTTGCAACAGGTGCCCTTTTTAATGTGAGAGTGGAAGATTGGGGAAGGGACATAGGTGATGCATTTGCAGACAGACAAGACAGCAGACAGGGGCAATGTGTGACACATGAGAGAGGTGAACACCTTGGATACGGAGGGTGCTGTGAAATCTAAGCCTCATGTGCCTCCACAAGGCAGTAGCAAGACTCACATCCCCACCAATGGGACTGTCAGCACTGCTCTGTCACTGCCCTGGAGGTGGCAGTGGTGGAGGCTGGGCATCTGAGCAAGGCTGCCCCATCAGGTTGGCCAGCATGTCCTTTATCTAGTGCAGGCAGTGGTCAAGACCACAGTAAACTATCCTGCACACCGAAACAGGCAGCTCAGTCCATGTAACAACTCCCCCTCCACCACCACTCCCAGAGGGAGGCCCATCCCTGTCCAGTGGTGTGGTACCACCTGATGCTACAGGTAGTGCAGGGGCAGCAGAGGCAGCACCACCAGTCTGGGTCCAAGATGTGCTGGGACCTGGTGCCATGGCTGGAGGAGGCAAGGTAGGCAGCTCAGTTAAGGTTAGTAATAACCAAACCATTATTAATATTAACAGAATGGGACACCATATTTATTCATCCAAATACATATTAATGTATATTATGTGTAACACAACATTAAGTAACATAACAGTCAGTATATTAACAGCAAGCCAGTAAGAATTAAACCATAACATCAACAAAACAGTTAATGTAGCAAAATATGTTAATATTGAAACATAATAAAACATAAAAATAATAAATAACATTTTACCAAAATATAGTTAGTTTATCAAAATATGTCAATATTAAATCATAATAATAAATAACAATAATAAATAAATGAAGATAAAGGGTAGGAAGAGAGACAAAAGCATTCTGTTACTCACAATGCAGATTATATCTCTGAAAACACTGATAATAAATACTATACAGGTGTGTAGTGTCCGTTTTGAGTGCAGAGGCTACAATTCTACTATAGCTGATGTAGCACATACATACCTCTCAAGCTGTTAGCATGAGTCAGTATGGGCCAAACAATAACAGATGCAGTTACACAACAGTTTCACATAATTTGGACTTATATAATTACCAATGTGTTCTGTAAGTAGATTTGGTAATACATTGCATTCCAGGCAATCATTTTTCTGGTAATCCTGTGACAGATGGATTAGAAGTAAAAAAGGCAATCCAGCACCCGAAAGGTGGTAGCGAAAAAGTTTAATATAACCAGACCGGTTTCAGCAAAGTGCTTTCATCAGTGGTTTGATTAGGCAGTTTTAATTACATTATGAGAAATTTGACAGTTAAGAGGTATGCTTGGCATGGTACATAAACTAGACAGCCATCAAGCCTAAGTTGGCAGGCATGGGAATAGAACCCACTAGCTATGACTGCAGGGGACATCTGCAAATAATGTAACAATTGACTACAGCAGCTTAGTACAGAAATGCAAGGAATATTTAGACAGATTTATTTAGGAATCAACAATGCTGCTTAACACTTTATTGATATTGCTGATAAATGTCTATGGAATCCATACACAATATATGCCCATAGAATGGGTTACCTCACCCATATACATTTATTACCTGAAGTAGGAGGAGCACAGAGCATTATGTGACTGATATTGGCCTGGAGACAGCCTTGGATCATACTATGAGTTGGCAATACAGTTTGCAGGCCATTAGTTTTGCATTGCACAGTTATTATTACAATGTTACACTTCACTGCAGCAACCTTACCATATACAAGCAATCCATACAGCTCTACTGCAATGGTTATAACAACATAATCCTACTGTACACCATTTGGCTTACTGTTATTGGTATTGTTTATTGTTTATTGCAATACAGTTGTTATTATTCATTTATTGCACTACAGCTCTAATTGCCCATTTATTGTGCTACAGTACTACTTGTCCATTTATTGCACTACAGTTTTTATTGTGTATACTTTATTGCAGTAAATGCTTAACTCTTTCTTGCTTATTGCACTACAGTTAGCATAATAAATCCATACTTAGCACACTCAGAGGGCATCCTGACTAGGTGCCTGGTATGGGACTCAACATTGCATGTCCACTCAGCTGCAGCTGTTGGGAGAGAAGCACACCATTATGCATACCAGTTTTGCAGACATTCAGCTTGCATTTTGATAAAACAGTGGAAAACATACTTACATATTTGTGGGGCATGCCCAGCTCTTGCCTCTTGGACCCAGGTGTCCAAGATTCCCATCTTTCTCCTCTGCATGTCATCATAATGGTAATGACACTGCTAACTAGTGCAGGGGATACCAGTAGCACTGGTAAGTTCCCTGGCCAACCAGACCCAGGCATCTGCCTTATATTCTGAGCCCTGGAAACTGCCCTGTATCAGCCTGGGTTCATAATTCTTTACCAAGAGTCCAACAAAGACCCTGGACTCCTGCACACCCCATGTCTGTGCCCAAAAGTGTGCACCCTCTCCAAGATAAGCAGAATCCAATGAATAGTGCAGAATTCCCGCCTATTGCACCTAATATAGGCTGTTTTCCCACCATTACACGTCATTGAGCAACATTCAAAAATGCGCCACATCACTTAGCAGCATGCAAAGCAGTTAAGCAGAGCTAAGCAGCATGAAAACTCGCACAACCGAAGTTTTAGCAAAGCTTAGTACCATGCAAAGAGTAGTAGCCATTAGCATGTTTAAGCAATGCTCAGCACAGCAGTGCCATATTTCACAAATTTGTTTTTAAAATTAAACATATATACTAAATTAAATTACAGACATCTTATGAATGCTATGGACTCAAACCCAGGACCTACTAAGCATTAGGCTGTAACTCTACCTATTTAGCTACTTGGATATTATGAAAACTGGGTCTATATCATGTTATCAAACTTTTAAAAGTTCGAATGTCATATGGTCGACACCATATGATCAAACATTTAAAAGTTTGAATGTTTCAATGGAGATCTCTGTACAGTGTGGAATGGGACGTTCAAACTTTTAAAAGTTTGAATGTTTCAGTGGAGATCTCTGTACAGTGCTGAATGGGAAGATTTCCCTTTCTGCATTGTAGTGCGATCTTGGAGTTGGTATATTTAAAGAGTGGGAAGTGTGGGGGTACAGGGGGGCTTGCCCCCCCCTTAAACTGTTCAGGTAGGTTTTTTCTTTGGTTTATTTTTTTATTACATTTTCGAACTTTTAAAAGTTCGATCATATGGTGTTGACCATATGACATTCGAACTTTTAAAAGTTTGATTATGTAATATAGACACTGAAAACTAATATACCTTCACATATACTACTGGGCAACCTTTTAGCATTGCTGAGCACTGCACCACACCATGCAAACATGTTTTAACAGACCCAGAAATAAATAATTACACCCAGTTTTTATTTCTAGATGTCTGGCAGCTATCGGTTATATATGTATAAACACAACTTGGCTCTGCAATGCTCCTCGCTGTACTGCACAAAAGACAATTTAAAAAAATATGTAATTATGATAATTAATTATATCTGGTTTCTATTTTTAAATGTGTAACAGGTGTCAGCTGTCTTTATGTAAGCACAGTGTGGCATTGCTGCACTCTGTCCCACAGCATGTAAACATACAGAGAGGAAATAAATTCATAAAAATAAAGTATTACACGTTTAAAAAAAATCATAGTATTTCTACAGTAGCAGGGAGCATTACAGGGAGCCTCACCCTGTACATAACTTCTGACCAGGCATCCACAACTACGGGTAACCTCTACACTTCTCCCCACATGGATTCAATATCCCTGTTCCTATGCTATCCCTCAGTAGCATACCATCATTAATATGCATGGTGCACTGCCGAGGGGAACCGTGGCTGTGCACATGGATACAGTCCATGTAGGGTCTACACAGTGCCTACACAGATTTTATTAAATCCTGGGGTAAGTGTTTTTTGAGAGACAGGAAGTTAACTGTTTCATAAAGAGTTAAATTTTACTCTCTCCCAAGTCAATTATTCTTTTATTGTCTTTAATAAGCATTAATTGAAATGTTTATGTGATTGGTTAAACACTTTCAAATTTGTATAAATGGAGTTTACTAGAAACAATTTATTTCTGGTTAAGTCTTTTAGATTAAAGCATTTAATGAAATGAGCATGCACTAAAGTGTGATCTGTTTCAGTCATGTTGGAGCTTACTGGTCTTAGCAGAGTTGTTTTTTCTTTTAGCTTCAGGTGATTTAGTACAGTATTCGTCAGAGCTCTTTCAGTTATTTTCTTGTAGTAAGTGAGTTTTGACTAATATCAGTACAGAATTTCAGAAACTTGTCTGTTCAAGTTAGCATTCAGTGGTGTTTATCCTCTTCTCCAACCAACTGCAATTTTGCCTCTACAAACTATCCTGAAAAGATAAACCCATTGCTTTATTTTCTAATATATTCTACTATAATTTGCTTTTCAATGTATAGTTTGCTCACTTGACCTTTATGCGGGTGTAGTATATTCATTTTTAATTGTACTTTTGTGCATACTGTTACTCTAGTTTGATCCTGGAAGCAGACCATTTGTTTCAGTGCTGTACCCCTGATAACAAGTCATAAAGTACATTTCATAATTTCTGATTTCAGCTGTGTTTAATATGTTTTAATGTTTTAATCTCTTTATGAAAAGCTGCAGTAAATGCAAGCTGTAGCTCTAAGCCAAATTTCTATGTGCTTGTGGAATCATAGAATAAGCCTATAATCACAGTTTTTAAAATGCAATGACAGAATTTTGGTTACTCACACGCGTGTGTGTGTGTGTGTTCTCTCTAGGAATGTTCACATGAAATCGTTACTGATATGATGATGTTTCAGATGGCCTGATGGATGGTCTTATTATAAGCATGCCAGTTCATTGTTATATTTATTTACTTTATGTTTTCCCATCACTTAAACCTGATATATAGAAACATTTTAAATGTATCTGTGAAGTATAAGGTTGTACATATCTTGTACATGAATGGATTTAATTCCAATTTTATTCAACCATGCACTAAATTCATTTATTATGTTATGATGCAGTACTCATTTTGGAAAACATGTTAACATTCTCCACTGTTCTGCATTGGTAATATAGAAGGGTACTTAAAGAATTACAAATTAGTATTTTTATTTTTATGATATAAAAATGTAACTATTTTAATAAACTAATCTCAAGTCAAATAATATTCAAGAATTGGGGCTATGGTTGGTTTATCTCAACAATATGGTTTGATTTGGATGAGCTGATGTTCTGAACAAAGACTCATTGTTGACTTACAATAGTTTATATGTATCATGTTTATTTTTACAAATAAACTAGCATTGACTGCAACAGCTTTAATTCTTGAAACAATCTGATCCCTTTAATTGAGCTATGCATCCCTAATACTGCATATAATTATGTATATAAATTATTTTAAGATGGCAAATTGTATAGCTTTCCATGCAAGTTATTATTGTAGAAGGAAATAGTATGTTGAATAACCATGTAAATAATATACATTGTACTAATATATTCTTTATTAAAATGCGTAGTATGCAAAAAATGGCCAATTGAAAGCAAAATAATGCATTTTCATAAAGAAAGGCTCAAACCAAATGAACAAATAATGTTTAATACCTTTAAGAATGTGTAAGAAGCTACAAAACAGTGCATACATCCTACATAGTTCAAGCACAGTTGGATACAACTCTGTAACTATAAGTATGCATTTTATGGCTTCAGTCCAGAGCACCAGTTATAAACTGAATGAACATATTTGCAAAAATAGTTTGGAGTGACATAGTCTTAATTTACCTATTACCATGAAGGCCTTGAAGACCTAATCATTAAGGACTTGAGGGTGATACCCAAATGTTCCTTCTTTACAATTCTACCAATGGTATGGATGCTTCGTACAGGAAATGTACCACAGTGTCTGTAACAACACATTCACTAATGTCTTAGTGTGAAGGACATTGACAGGTCTTGGCATGTAAACTCACTGGAGCATTTTAACTATTTTGTTATGTGGTCTTATAGCTGGAGATAACCTCACTGTCCCAAGTGTTTAAAATGATATTAATGACATGTCTTGTTAACAAATGAACCTACACTACACCATATAAATCATTATAGTACTGTATAAGTAATGTAGAAGAAATGTCACTGCAGACCAATTAATTATCAGGTTCATATTTATAATGCAAAGGGAACATAAAACACATACTTGAAGATATCATCAGCTGTTTAAACATTGTGCTTCTAGATTAATGTACAATACTAACTGGGAACCAACACATTATAAATTCATTATATACCAAACCAACAAATTTAAGAAGTCGTTTTAGAGCTTCAAGAAAATATTATACATATGCAGCATTACCAAAAGAATACCATTTCTAGTAGATTATAGCCATATATATTGTCTCTTGCTAAGTAGGTAACAGCTTTAAGCAAAAATCATCACAGTATATGTTTTCCTTACTGTACGTTATTATCTTACTTATCCACTATCCTTATTCACACAATACTTGCATCTGGTGTTTTACCACATGACTATAACCCTTCAGTCTCTTGTATGAAATTTTCTTGTGTTTATATTTTAGTCTGTTCTTGATAATAGCTTTAAGCAAAAATTAACAGCTGTGTATATCTTTAATAGTGAAGCGCTTTTATTCACAAAAAGTGAACTTCATCAGGTTCTGCTGAAGTTCACTTTTTGTGAATGAAAGCGCTCAACTATTAAAGGAATTTTTTACGTGGTAGTCCGTTTTTATCCAGCAAGTAATGGCACTATTTTTGTTTTGTTTTCAGTTTTGTGAGTACCAGACCAGTGTTTTGTTTCTTGTTTATTGTGTAGATCTTCCTTACTGCACATTATTACCTTTAATCAGGTGTTCTTTTCACTTAGTGTCCATCCTGATTCACAGAATTAAATATCAAGCACAATGCCCACTTTTGTTATTTTTATCATGTGACTATAATCCTTTAATTTCATCTATCAAATTTCATTGCATATATATTTTAGACATCTAGTCAGTCTGAACCTTAGAAATGCTTCATGATCATGCAATTCAGTGTTAGTGCTACCATTCGTATGTGTAAAACGGCATATGTAACAACGGAAAAAAGAGTGTTGAAATGTTAAAACATGACCAAGTTATGGTTATCATTTAATATAAAGTACAGAGTACTGAGCCAACAAGGTGACAGGAAATATACTGGTAAATGTTTATTTTGTTTCTGCCTATAATTTGACCAAAATACAGATGATTGTGTAGACTATTTCAAGTTTAAACAAGTCACTAGGCAAAGATAGAGAAGCAAATATTTAAAGAAGATTGTCAAGAAAAAGTATTTTTCTGCACATGCCACCTATTAAAAGAGGCAGACCAAATAAAGAAGTTTCTCCCATAAAATTTGAAAGTATTCATAAAAATAATGAAGAGTGTTGGCAGACTATGAAGATGAAAGTACATCTGCTAAAGCAGTTCCCAACAACAAAGACTGTTATTACAGTACCTGAAACTCTTCAACCACTGGCATTTAAAACTATAAAATAAAGAAGGTACCTATGTTGTTACCTATCCTGGTCATATTACAGATTATACTGAATCTGAGAAAGAGTCAGGATACAGACTGTATGACTGTACTTATGCCATATCAGCAGTAAAGGCTGTGACCACAACTCAAGCACCTACCAGTTGTTCCATGCTATTCCTATCATCCATTGCTTACAGTATGTTGGTAAAACACCTATGTAGTGTTACTATAAGGTAGGACATGTGTCTGTTGCCTTTTGAAGCTAACAAATGTGCACCATTAAAACTGCTTCACATGAATCTACACTGGGACCTATAAGTGCCCAAGCTAAGAAAATAAAATATAAGACCAGTCCTTCCCTTTTACATTTTTATTCTGAGAAATGATTTAATTTTACTCCCATCAATAAAATAATTTTAATTATGAGGATACCTCATTATAGTCACCTGGCTATCTACTTCAGGATATGACTTTTAATGAAACCATAAACAGTATGAGATAAAAGTATAACTGACCCACTACAGACTTTTCTGTACTAAAATGGCATTATACAGAGATGTTCTGTTTATCAGAATCTCAGACTGTTATGAAAATTTCATGGTCACTATAAAAGTGCAGAAGCTCCAATTCTTAAGTAAGATGTTGTTATATAAAATATTCAAAACAGAGTTAAGATCTTTACTATAATTTTGAAAACTTCCAATAAGCCTAGTTTTAATTATACCAGCTGCATCTAACAAATCTCTTCCAGTAGGCATACTATCCTTTGAAGCAGAGGTGAGATTGCCAGATATTTGATAAGAAATGTTATACTTCATGTACACTGGCAAGAAGAATTATGAATTATTCCTTTCATCACTACGGGCTTCTTTTCCCACCATTTAGTAAACCAATTAATTCATTCCTTCATAAGAGGCAAGAGCTAGGACTACTCATTCCTCAACCAAAATGACAGCCTTATAGACCACTTTTTCCATTCTTGGAGTGGACACCTTATCAGCCTACTTGTTCTTTAAGAAATGAGAGTAATACAGCTAGAACAAGGCACCCATGATTGCTCAACATCCCCAACACCTAAACCTTTTTCTGAAGATGTTTGTGATCTTTGCAATCCCTACTGACAAGGGTGCATGCATGCCATCACACGTGACATCTGCCTGTCAGTATGGCACCCCACTGCTGAATGCAGCAGGAAAATTATCATTGCCCATGCTGCTGCCTGCCATGCAGCTCCAACATCTGTAGCTAATGGCATTGAAGTGAGCTAGATTCCCTGCTCCCCCAGGATAGGCAAATCCACATCAGCTATTCACTCCCATCATCCCTCATCCAGCCCAGATCAGCCTTTCACTCCCATCATTCTTCATCCAGCTCACATCAGTCATTAACGCACACCATTCCCCATCCAACTCCCTCAGCACACTGCCATTATTCAAACACTTATCATCTGAATCATAGTCACGGCTTTATTCCTCCACACCACAGAGTCAGTCAAAGGGCTTTAATTATCTAACACAAGTGACCTCCTGCAAGAATTCATTGCTTGGATAGCTGCAGCATATGATACAGGACATACCAAGACTAAAGAGAGAGAGAGAGAGAGAGAGAGATAGTGAAATATACTTTAAAATGCTCCTGACTCTGTGGATATCATGTCTAGGGGTCAATGATAGGAATAGTTATTATAAGATATGCTTGGATATGGTCATATAAATTACTAAAAGTTGTTAGTGCCCAAATACTAATGTGCATATTTTAGAGAACCTAATTTTTGTCAACCATCCTCAGATATACTTAAACTAAAACCATCAAAGAATAAAACAAAATTACTGAATCTCACCAATATGTATATCATCTCTCTTTTCCGCAGTTTCTAAAGGACTTTGAAAAGAATAAGGGAACACCAGTAGTTATCCAATAACTCTATCTCAAAAGTATATTAGTGGTAGCCAGTCCTCTTCTTCTATATAATCTGTTGATAAGGATTCTTTTTAATGTCTACAGTATAAATCATTAATTAATCTACTTTCTTTTTTCTCATTTTCTTTTGTTTACAGGAGAATATTCCAATTATAGTATTTTACAAGATTTTATTTTATATATATATATATATATATATATATATATATATATATATTTAGTCATTAGTGTACGTATTGGGTGCGGTATATTAAATAGATTCTATGAAACCTATTTTTTATTGAAATATGTCGTTAGGTTAAGTATTTTACTGCATATTATGTACTGCAAGATAACTCTGTTGGCTTAGGGGGATAAAGCCCTGAGCATGATACAGGTGACTTGAGTCTGATTAGTTACTTAAGAATGTGTTTCAGCAGACATGCAGGAAGGGAGGGGTGACAGGACTTAATCAGGTCCACTTTCTTTAGCAGAAGAATGTGGAGGTGCATGGCTGAGATGCACAAGCCTGTAATAAAATCCCAGTAAAGAATGGAGACAAAATGGAATTGCTATACTTAAGGGTACAGGGAAGTCTTAAAGGGAAATGTGACATGTGGAAGTCTATGATATGCTCTAACTATTTTTTGCAGGTATGTTTGCCTTTGTTAAAGCTACTTATAATTGCCATGTAATAATTTGGCACACTGAACATGTGCACATGTATAGCCATTGTACAATGCAGGAATTGTGCACACAAATTGCTGGCTAATGCTTGCATTGCATCCTTGTTCTAATTATACTTATGTGTTACCCAGTGTAGTTTTTTCACAACCCTTTGCACAACCTGGTCTGTTTATTATGCTGTACTGTTACATTGTTGAACATATTCTTACATGTATTGCTGTGAGGGAAAGTTTAATTTATTTTTGCTTTCTTGTATTTATTGCTTCATTGACTTTTTCTATTTGCATATTGTGATTTATTTTCTTTACACTGTGTTTTATTTGTATTCTACTTTTAATTGCATATTTAAACTAGGAAAGAGACCCAGATGTGTCTCTCGTCAGTCTTTCTAGTTATCTGACCCTTATTTTAATTTGACCACACATCTCCTTTCCTCTCCTCTTCCATTGGGCATTATGAGTAAGCAGAAAATTAGCATTTTGTCAAATCACTCCCCTTCAGATATTATATATAAGTGCCCGCCCCCTTCCACTCTATCTAGCTCTTTTAAAATTAGTAGCTCTTAGCACACCCTACAGTTTTTAGGATATTAAACCATTTTTTTCTGTCTTACCTTTAAAATCAGCAACATCGGCTCCAAGATCACCAATTACTGGAGGGCCCACATTCTGCATCTCAGTAGTCATCTTGGGATTAGTAATTCTGTTTTGCTCTAGGTGCAAAGGGAAGGAGTAAAGGGACATTATTTCTTGGAGACTGCTGATCACCAAAAAGCCTAATAACTACGTCATAGGCACCAGATTGCAATTTGTTCTTATATTTCACTCCTGGTGAGAGAAGGAGTAGAGTGCATTGATTCCTGACTGTTTCTGATTGGACATTGAGTGCCTGTGTTTCACTTTCCTGATTAGTCTGGTTGCCATTCAAGGCATCTACCATAAAAAAAAATACAACAAGCCTACAGACCCTTGGATCATCTGGGAAAAGACTGTGGATCATCAAAGATTCTGTGGCCTGCTTCAAATCTTGGGATTGTTGATGCTGTTTTGTTTCTGGTGCATTGTATCCCAATAGCATAAAGCTGTGGTGAAATCAGAACTAGTAGAAGCCAGGCAGCAGCCATTCAGGCTACTCCCCTTTTAATCATTCTAGACAAGCTAATTCTTTCTTTTCAGTAAGTACTGCTTGATTTGCTTCTAACTTCAGAATATCCATAAATCATCAGGGTCTACTTATTAATTTCCCCTCAATCATTTGGTAGTGCCCTGTATAGAAGCAGACACAAAGAGTTGATATTTTTCCTGTAAAAGCACCATTGCAATCTCACCAATACCTAGTTACACACAGCACAACTAGGTTGCAGTGACAAGCACCGTTCCCCGAATTGCAAACTGGGTATTCTTGACATTACTTTATATTCTCAACCCAACTGTCTAATCAATAAAAAAGGATCTGTTGCCATGGATATGAGCTTTCCTATTATCTCTGTTATAAGCTTGGTGAATATGGGTATCCTGAGGCGATGCAAAAATTGCCTTATGTTTATTGACAACCATTTCATTCTCAAAAGAATTGATATGGTATTTGATGCATTTACACAATGTCACTGGAGCTCTCACATAAAAGCACTCCTAATGATAAGATTGTCAGTAGTACACATTTTGCACCCATCACACACAATTCAAAGCAGACACATAGACCCACATATGCTGAGGCATTTAAGTGTAACCTTCCTAAACCCCAAAGATCTCCTAGATGAAGTACACATAACAAATACCCTCAGCAGCTCTGAATGCACTCTTTCAAAACAACACCCACATCAACACATACATCCGCATCTTATGGAGCTTGTACTTCTAAGCCCATAATGCAAGCCACCCAATAATTCAACATTCTGGTCATTGGAGACACCATTGTGAGACACACTGATGTCCCAGTATGGAGAATGTCATGGTCAGTTGTTTATCAGGGTTCAGGATCTGTCATGTTACACATGAACTCAGGTCATTGGACCACAACTACCAGTATGACTCAGTCATAGTCCATGTGGATGTAAATGACCTGAGATGTACTTCCCTAAAATATATGAAGACAGACATCATGGAGCTCTCAGAATATGTGACTCAGGCTGGTAGGAGCCTAACATTGAGCAGAGTTTTACCTTCTCCAAAGATAATACCACTATACAAACAAAAATAAGACTGACTTTAATAATTGGCTTAGTTTCTGGTGTCATTTTAAGGGGGTACAATATTTGTCAGCATGGAAGGAGATGGTCAACAGACCACACTGCTTTGCCAGGGATGGTCTCCACCTCTCCCCTCCAGGCTTTCGAATATTAGCTAAAACATTGCCCTGTCCAATAGTGCCCTTTTTAGGCAAAGACAAACTGAAAGTACTTTGGATATAGCAGATCAAACCAAGAAAATCTAAAGGTGTTACTGCTCAGTGCTAGGAGCCTATACAAAAAAACTACATTCCCTATAAGGTCTCTTCAACCTGGAGAATGCTGACATCACTGCAGTCACTGAGACATGGTTTAAAGAAGCAGAGAGCACACTGACAGTGCAAGGTTATAATGTCTTCCACATATTTAGACTAGCTACTACACAGATAGGGACTAAAGACGAAGGTGTCTCGATTTACATCAAAAATAAATATACCTCAAGGCTGGTAAAACAGGACAATGCACTTTAGCTTCTCCATGTTCAAATCACCATAGACAAAATCCCATACCACTTCCTTACAAGCTATATGTCCCCCCTATGACCCAGGAAACCCATACCATGTATTTAAACTTATTGGAAACACTCACCGTCCAACCCAAAACCATATTCATGGGTGACTTTAATTACCACACTATTAACTGGGAATCCTATATGACACCAACTATGCAGACACAGTGATTCCTGCATTTTGTAAACACAAACTCCCTAGACCAGATTGTCAATACACCAACTAGGGGTACAAACATACTGGATTTGGTCCTCACTAAAATGGGAAAGTGCTGCAAACCCCATAATGTAATGTCTTTTCTGGTAAGGTCAGACCACAAAATGGTCTCCTTTGAAGTATAAATAAAACTTGAAACCCCAGCTAACCCTGGAATATTCAGGAACTATGCTAAGGCTAACTTCCTACTGTCAAGTAATAACCTGGCAAAATTTCAAGCCCCCATAAACCCTGAGAACACTGCTGCATATGCAGAACTGTTCACAGCAACCATATTCAAGCATTTTAATAACTACATAGAGATAGCTGTACTCACTAGGAAGAAGTACAGAACTATCTCAAAAAACAAGCCACCCTGATGGAATCAGAACATCAATAGGCTGTATAATAGAAGAAAGAAAATCATGTCAAAAATTATAAGGTACAGCACACAGCAGGAGAAAAGCACTCATCAAACTAAGCAAACAATTCATTGGGCATGTAAAGTTTACCAAATGCTCATATCTGATGTTGTTTGGCTTATACCTGCACTGCTGACAGACTAATTGGATATATGTATATTTATCCAATGTGTAATGTGCTATTTATGCTGTGGATAGACCTGCTGTGATGACTTTCTTCTCCTCTTTCTCTATGTTTACCTTTCCTTCTCTTCTTAAAAAAATGGAGCCTATTCCCACCAAAAAAAAAAATGCCAATGCCCCTCTGACTTTCCCCTCAGATTTTCCTATTCCTGTATCCCTCTTATGTGTCCCTCTTCTGCATTGATACCCCACATCTTCTTTTCTATCTCCCATTTTCTTTGGGTGTATGCATTACTTGGGCTCTCCACACAAGTTCTGAACCCATTAATAGCAAATGTTAGCTATGGCAGTGTGGCCTTGACTGCCCTCCACCTTTAATTTTTTTATTAGAAAATTTACCAATTCCATTGGAATCCATAAGTCCAAGCCAACATATTTTACTAATACATGTAAAATGGAGATATCCATAGTTGTCTCTGGGCTTACTGTAAAGAGTGGTGTCACCATATATATTACAAATATCCTTGCAGCTTTGAAGCACATATTTTAAGCTAGTGGATGAAATACAGAAATATCTGTAGTTGTCTGAGACATTTCTGTGTCTGTTCTTGAAAATGTATGTTACAAATGCCATACAGCTTATATTAGGATAGTTGGCATTTTTTATACTTTTTTTTGGGGGGGGGGTCATAACAGAGTCAGTTAATTTCCATAGCTGTCCTTAACCTTACTGTACAGATTCTGTTATGTATATTTCCATGTAACTATCTTATTGCTTGAATTGTGATCATCTTTCCATAACTTTAGCACTGTATAATGGGATTGGAAAATGATTTCTTATTACTTACAGATTACTTGTGCATTTCTATAGTGTGCCATTTATACTGACATACTCAGTATAAATGGCAACAATTTCTTATTACTTACAGATCTTGTGCATTCTATAGTGCGCCATTTATACTGAGGTACTCCATTGTGTGCTGAGGTATTCTGAGTTTCTTGTCGTACATTTGCATATTACAATGTTATCTTCAAGCTTCATGCTATCAATGTAATGCACAAGATTCCATGAACTTTATGGAATCAAGCGCAATATGTTTACAAAATTATAACATTATATGCATTTACAAATGGAAAAGAAAGAGAGAATCTGTTTCATCAAATATTATATTATGTTGTAGTTAACATGAAAATTATTATTGCAGGGGATGCTAGTTGTGATTTAAGGGAAAATGTAAAAAGAAAGGAAAATATGTTAAAGAATACAATAAGTGATAAAATGTGGCAAATTAACTGTGTGGAATAAAAGTCAATAGACTTATAGAAGAGGGGCAATTGGGTCTGCAACTGAAGGTGTAGCAGATGGTGATACACTAGAGACAGGATTTTCAGCTCATTTATGATGAATGGAGGTGATTGAAGAAAGGGAGTATACTATAATAATTAAAATAGGAAAGGGAATAAAAAGAATAAATGAGAAATTATAGAATGAAGTTGGATAGTCAGAAGCATTGCAGTTATGGAGGGGTTGTAGAATCATGAAAGACATATAAAAATTGGTCTCATTGGTAGACTGCATTTAAAAAGAAGTGTAAAAAGTGTTTTTTTCTCCAATGGAAGTAGGATGCAAGAATGAAAGTGAAAGTGAAGTATAGAAAGATGTATAGAAATGTACAGGGGAATTTAGAGATGAATATAAGAAAATATTGCAACACAACAAGGACAATGAATTCTATATTAAAAAGTAAAGATTACTGTTTAAGCAGAGATAGTATTTACAAGGGAGAAGGGAGGAGGTATCTGCATATTTTGGTGAAATAGTAAAGCAGTGTATTAGATTAATGTTGGAAATGAAAAATGTAAAAGGAGAGGTAAAAAGAAAATAAGAGCAAATTATGAGGATTGTAATACAGCATGTAGAAAATATTTATAACAGTAAAAAGAAAGGAAGTAAGAGAGAATGGAAAGTAAACATTTTCAGGAACAGGTTAAAGAAGAATTTGAAAAATAAATCAGTATTAGTGAATAGAATGAAGTACTTAAGGAAGTAAATGCTGATTCAGTATCAGGTTCAGAGGTATAGGGTATGAAATGTACGAGAAATTAAAGGATTGGCAAAGAGAGTGTTTTGTAAATGTTTTGAATAAATGGTTGAAAGAAAGGTTTGTTTATGAAGAGTTATGTCATTGGATATTAAAATTTATACAGAAGAAAGATGAAAAAGAATGAAATAAAAAAATTGGACAGCTATCACATTAAATAATACAGATAAAGGTATGACATCCATGTCCAGGGAAGTTATAATGCCACTGTTCATTCCTTATCAGACCATCATTGAGTACAATGCCCCCTTCATTGTGTACTTGGACTAGGCATATCCAGCAGCTGGAACACCCACAGAGGGTCCATACTAACAGAATCTATGGTATTAATACACTGTCATACATATATCACATTAGAGCCCTGTTTCTATAATTGGTCTTCTACGAGTTGTTGAGAGGCAATCTGTGTTTGGTATATAAAACATCCAACCCTGATGGAACGTTTGTACATCTGCAAAATGAACAGCACAAGAAACACTAGATCCAGAGATATGAACTTTGCTTGCAACATAAAGAGAATATGCTGGTGAGACAGATATGTGACTCAAATAATCTCCATAGTCTAGAATAGGCTCCCCATTCATGTGAAGCAGAGTCCATCCATAACCCTATTCAAATGTTATCTAACCATTGGCTGGGAAATTGCAAATTTATTTCTGGGCAGGCCCCCATGTCTTGTATAGACAGAGGCTGACAGTAAACATTTCCTAATTATTACTGGATGGATAATCATAAATTCATTCCTGGGCTGTCCTCCATGTTTCTTATAGACATTGGCTGACAGAAAACAGCTAACACATCCTCCACATAACTTTTGAGTGACCTCCTAACAAACATACCCCCACCCCCCTTAAGAAGCTCAGTTAGAAGGGAATGCAAATGGGTTGGTTTGCATGGCTAGGCTTACAAAGGCCTTGGTGGTCATTAGCCTATACCTTTGAACCTATTAACCTACGATTATAAGATTTTTATAAGACTACAAGAGAGGAGAATAGAAGGAAGGATGAAGGACATTATGTAAGAAAGCATATTATGGTATAGACAGAAAGGGATGCCAGGAATTATAATAGATGCTTTGAGAAATTGTGGATGATTTAAAAGTAAAATGAAAGATGAGAAAGTTATCATAGGTGATATTAGTAAGGTGTTTGATACAGCATGACATGAGGCTCTGAGGGATATATGAAATAGGCAATAGAATTAGGAGAGTGTGTATGTCAGCATATCAAAATAATAAAGTGAATGTGTTAGTGAATGGGTGTCTGAATAAAGAAATATGCATGAAGTGTGGTATAAGACAATTATGTCCAATGAGTGGAATATTGTTTGCATTAGTAGTGAATGTGATAGTAAAAGAAGTAGCTTGTAAAATAAAAGATGCTAGATATGTGATGCAAAAGGAAGTGGTTATTCCAGCGGTTTTGACACAAGCAGATTATATAGTTGTGGTTGTTAAGAATAAAATACGGATGAGGAAAGTGTTGGTTTGTCTGAGTAGATGTTAAGTAAATGGGAATGATCATGAATAACGATAAAAGTAAGGATTTGATGATGTTGTGAAAATTGGGGGGGTATTATTCAATGAATGAAGCATCTTTGTTAGGGATGACATTTGGAAAAAATGATGTAGTTATGAAGCAATGGGAGGGTTTGATAAAAGGAATGAAAGAAATGCATCTTATATGGAAGACTTACAGATTAGCATTTAAGAAAAATATTTATTTGGTGAATTCTGTTTTAATGGGAAAATAGCATATATGTCAAATGTTTATATGATCCCAGGAAAAATATGAACAATAAATTGTACACTTAGTTTTTTCTTTCACATGGAGTTCAAGATTAAACCTAGTGAAAATATGTGTGCTGTACATGAGTGAAGATGAAGGGGGGGATTGGGTTATTAATTCCACTTGTTTATTCTGTTTCTTTAACCTTGTTTAGAGTATTAAAGTGGGTAAATGAAGACAATGATCAATTTACAGTGAAAATGTTTAAATATAAGTACAAAATATTTTCAGAGATGATGAAAATAAGAAAAAGAGATAAGAAAAATACTAGCATGGAGAATGAAAATTGATAATATAGAAAAGAACAGAAGGATGTGGTATAGTAATGTGATGAATCAATATTATTCTGGAAGTCCATGGGAAAATTTAATAGAAGAAGTGATAACATTTATTATACTAAGGAAAAAGTGGTATGCTAAGATTGTAGAGTGCCAGGATTTCTTGTGTAGACTGGTAAAGGGGAATATGCCATATAAAAAAGTTGAAAAGAGTGTGATTTGTGGAGAGGAAGAGACACAGGCCATTTTTTTTGTTTGTTTTGTTTTTTGAAATGCAAAAGAGTGGTTAAACTCTGAAAAAAGTTATGAGAAGAAATATTATTTGAGAACATTAATGATGTAAATGCTGTAAATATGAATATGATTACAGTTTGATATTATAAAATAAAGAAGAAGAAATAAACCTTGCCATCCCCAACCTCTCCATCATCATCTCCTCCACCCCTGGAATACTGTAGCAGTCCAATTTAGAATAATTATTAAGCTTTCTGAAGTTATTGCAGAACTGGACTGTAACCCCTAAATTCAGGATATTTTTATCTCCAATTTTAATGCTTGTGTTTGAATTTCTGGTACACGATAGGGCCTCAGTTTGACCTTTTCTCCTGGTACACTCTCTGTATGATGTTTAATAAGAATTGTTATCCCTCACAGTTCTAAAAATATAGCTTTTTCTCTGGAGAAACTCCTGAACATCTTACTTTTGGGACTTGGAGAAGGTTTCATCTACTACTCCTGGGTGGATTGAAAGCACACATGTTTATTTTTCACAGTCTCCACTTTTGGATGCCATATCTACTACACTCACTTATACTCCCCTCAAGCATTTGAGAAGATTTACATGACCTAGTTCCTTAAAAAGCCTCTTGCCTCATTGTCTGACTTTATAGTTCACCTCATTTAGTTGGTCTGAGAGCTCAGTGTCCTTTTCATTCAACTAGGAATTTGTTTTCAGATGTGGGGACAAGAAGTAGAACTTGGTGACTCACCTGGAACTCTCTGTTCTTGGTATTCCTGTTACATACTCCATGTTGGCTCACTTCATCCATTTCCATGTGTTGTTACATATTGGTCATCATAGCCTTTAATCTTTCCTGAACATCTGTATAATAATCAGTGATACTTTTAAAAGGTGTCTTCTCTTTTGCCTGTAATTATTTTTCAGTATAACAAGGGGTCCTCAGGGCCACCTGCTATACAATAACTCACAAGTCAATTATTGGTTCCAGTTATTTTCATCCATTTCAATAACTTTTTTCAATATCATTTTCAAGATTTGATTAAACAATTCCACTAACTCATCCTGTTAGGGATGATATTGAAATTCATAGTTATTTAACATGTAGACTCTCTTGACTGATAACGTTTGACATGAATAATATTCCTTGGAAGTATCTCTACCTGAGAAAACAATAAAACTAATTTCCTGGTGATTGCTCTGAAATTAGTTTTCCCTGAGGGGTATACCATTGAGGAACAAGGTGGCAGAGACAAAAGCCACCAGTATATGTTGGTGTCTGGTGCTAGAACTGAACAATAGCCTCACAATATCCATCACAGTCCTCTTTAAAGGGGCTTCAATTAATGACATAAAAATCAAAGGATTTCAGAAACCTGTGTTAGGGATACCCACTGACATTTAAGGTTACCTAGCACTGAAGGTTTCAAGTTCCTTTATAATGCCAGTCCAATAAAATGTTTCTATGATTCTTACCCACAAGACATGGCTCTGAACTGTTTTCATAACCATTTGCCTAAACAGCATAGGTATGAGCTAGTACCAAAGAATCATTCCTGCCTCATTAGCTGCTCTGTGATAGAAGGAAGGAGTAGTCCACAAAGAAACACAAAAAAGACATGCTAAATAAGAGACATAAAGATGACAAAGTGAACTATTAAGGATAAGGAAATATTTTGTATTGGTACTATTACACAAGAAGCCCAGAATGTCCAGATAGACATGATTCAGAAAGATTAAGAGAGAAATTATGGGAAAGAAAAATGCTTGTCCAAGAAAAACTGTCAAAAGCTACAAATAAAAAAAAATTGTATTCATTAATACAATAGATCTGTGAAAACATTGCATTGCCAAAGAAACTTTGGGCTGCCTGGAGAAAGAAGCAACAGAAGAAATGTGAAAATGTAAACAAGAAAACCCAAAGATTTTTGAAAGGTATAAAAAAGAAACATTGACATGGAGAAGAAAAAGAGATCTGGTATGGTACAATAATTATGCAAATGAGAAAGCCAAGCTAATCAATAAAAAAGGCAGCTCCAAACATATTTGAAGAAAAATACAGGCAATGCCACCCAGGTATGGAACATTTCATAATACAAAAAGTAAGAAAACAAAGGATTAGTTAGGCAGACGTTAAACAAACAGAAAATGAAGTTATAGATTATCCGAGATGTGAAGGACTTAGTGTGAAGACTTCAACACAGGCAATGTCACAGCATGATGGAATAATGGATCCCCAGATTACAGAGCAAGATGTGGAACAGGAGGCATCTGAAGAAATGGAGCACATGGTGATACTCTGCAGCCTTCTATAAGAGGCTGGTACAAAAGTCCAGTTGAAGCTGCACAGCAAGAGAAGAAGCAGGAAACAGTGACAACTCTGACACCGGCAACATTGTGAAGTGATGAGTCAATGGGTTCCCATATGAAGGAGCAGCAGATGAAGCAGGGTGCATCTGAAGAGGATATGTTACACGGAGATGTTCTGGAGCTTTCTGTAGAATACTTGCAGGTATCAGAGAGCAAGAAAGATGCTCTCAGTCCAAAAAATGATTTAAGGGAAGACCTGCTCGATTTAATAGAGATTACAGAAAGAAAGTAAGACTCAAAATGCTAGCAGACTGGTAAAACAGATGAACATAATAATTAGGACTATTAAGAGAAACTTGTGTGTTTTAACAGAAATGAATGTAATATATTATTATGCAACTTAAGTAATAATGGATAAAGTGTTAGCACAAAAAAGAGTAACAAAGCAAAAAAAGCTTACAAATAAAATGCGACCATGGAATTTTAAACTACAGAAAACTTTTAAAAAATGAAGACAAGAAGTATCACTATTAGAAGAATGTAGAAAAGGGAAAAGATAATAAAAATAACTTAGAAATACAGATGTGGTAAAAACAATGTACAGCATCAAAACAGACCAGGATTTAGCAAACCATATTGCCAATAATAAACTAAAAATATCAGCATAGGCAGAAAAAAAACATAAACAACAGGCAAATAAATATAAAGGAAAAGTACAAAATAAGCAATTCACTTACAACCCAAAAAGGTTTTATACAGAACTGGGAAACAATGCAAAAGGAAATGAAGTAGAACCAAAAAAAAAAAGTACACATAGGCACATTTTTGGAGAAGTATTTATGGAGACTCTGTTGAACATAACAACGGTGTTGAATAGATAGCACAATTAAAATAAAAAGTAAGGAGCTCTAATATGGAGGATATGAAATGGGATGAAGTAACAGTCAGGAAAATTGAGACAAAGTTAAAAAAAGGTCCTAAACAGAAATGCCAGAGCCCAGATGAAGTAACTAACTTCTGGCTAAAATTATTAACATCGTTACATAAATATTTATCCCTGAGTAAGAATTACTTATATGTGCATCCTGAAAAGACACCAACCTGGTAGAAGAACTGCAGACCAATAATTCACCTTCTCTGAGTATGCAAACTATATACTGGAATTAATGGAGACACAGTTTATAGTAATTTAGAAAAAAAGAAGTCAATTGCAGTAATAGAACAAAAGGCTAACAAAATAAAGTCTTATGAAACAAAGGATCATTTGTTGCTAAATAATCCCATAACAGAGAAATGTAAAAATGGAAAGAAATTAAGTATGGAATAGTTAGATTACAAAATAGCATTTGACAGCATCCCCCATTCATAGATGAAGGAATGCTTACAGATGTATAAAAAACACCCTATACTGATCAATGACATTACAAAGATAATAAAATAGTGGCAAACCACTTTACAGCTGAGCCAAGACAATGGAAAAATTATTATCCAATAAAGAACAATTCAAAGGGCAATATTCCAGGGTGAATTTCTGTCACTGCTGCTTTTTTGTCTTGCCCTTAATGCATTAAGCTGTTCATTTAAAAGATTAGGCTATGGTTACAGTTCACCTCCCAGAAACAAACCTTTTTTAAAAAACTTTTCCTCTACTTTTTGAGGATGATGTAAACCTGTATAGTTCATTAGATTAGGAGTTGAACACACAACTGCAAATTATTAAAATCTTTCTGATGATATGCAAATGACATTTGGACTTTAAAACAGGAATGGTACAGCACTAAGAAAATATTGACATGGGACAGGAATGTAATATAAAGGAACTTGGGCAGGAAGGAGTCTATACTCTATAGGCATTTGGGAATTGATGAAGGGTTGGTAATAAAACATGAAAATGAGAAAAAAGCCCAATAAGGAATAATTCAAAAGACTAACCTCAGGATTCAATAAAATCTGTGTAGGCTCCTACATGGAATGTACGAGTGTACATGGCCATGGTTCCCCCTTGGCAGCATGCCATACATATTAATTATGGTGCGCTGCTGAGGGAGATCACAGTAACATGGATATTGAACTGATGTAAGCAGTAGTGTAGAGGCTATCCCGTAGTTGTGCATTCTCCAGGAAATTCCTGGACAGATGTTATGCCCATGATAAGAATCCCTGTAATGTACCCTGCTACTGTAGAAATATGTGTGAATTTTAATCTTTTTTTTATTTTTTTTTTTATTTTTTTTTAATCCTGGAGAGGTGGAGATATGCTTTAGAGAGGAGAGGAATGAAGGTCAGCAGGGCTAAAACAGAATATATGTGTGTAAATGACAGGGAGGGTAGAGGAATGGTGAGGATGCAGGGAGTAGAGTTGGTAAAGGTGGATGAGTTTAAGTACTTGGGATCAACAGTTCAGAGTAATGGTGAGTGTGGAAGAGATGTGAAGAAGAGAGTACAGGTAGGGTGGAATGGGTGGGGAAGAGTGTCAGGAGTGATTTGTGATAGATGGGTACCAATAAGAGTGAAAGGGAAGGTCTACAAGAGGGTAGTGGGACCAGCTATGTTATATGGGTTGTAGACGGTAGCATTGACAAAAAGGCAGGAGTCAGAGCCGGATGTGGCTGAATTAAAAATGTTAAGATTTGCACTGGGTGTGACTAGGATGGACAGGATTAGAAATCAGTATATTAGAGGGTCAGCTCAGGTTGGACAGTTTGGAGACAAAGCAAGAGAGGCAAGATTGCGTTGGTTTGGACATGTGCTGAGGAGGGATGCTGGGTATATTGGGAAAAGGATGCTAAGGATGGAGCTGCCAGGTAAGAGGAAAAGAGGAAGGCCTAAGATAAGGTTTATGGATGTGGTGAGAGAGGACATGAAGGCGGCTGGTGTGAAAGAGCATGATGCAGAGGACAGGAAGAAATGGAAACAGATGATCCACTGTGACGACCCCTAATGGGAACAGCCGAAAGAAGATGATGATGAATCCCCATTTGCACAGCACAGCTCAGAGTCTAGCAGTGCCAAGCTGCACTTATATATATACATATACAGCTGACACCTGCCAGACATCTAAAGTTAGAACCTGGATGTAATTAATTATTTAATGTTGTCTATATTTTCTATTTTATTTATTTATTTTTTGAATGGTCATTTGTGCAGTGTTGCATGGTGATTAGCAATGCTAACAGGAAGCTTAGTAGTATATGTGGAGGTATGATAGTTCTTATACTATCCAAGTAGCTAAATAGGTTGAGTTATGGCCTAAAGTGTAGTAGGTCCTGGGTTTGAGTCCTGAGTAATCATACATTTTTACATTTATTGCTGTGAAAATGTGTGAGGTGACCTAAAGGGAGGTTTAATTCAAAAACAAAATTGTTACATTTAAAACAGCTGCACAATGCTAAGCACTGCTTAAACATGGTCAATGGCTAGTCCTGTTTGCGCATTGCTAAGCTATGCTGAAACACGGTTGTGTGAGTTTACATGATGCTGAGCTCTGCTAAGCTGGTTTGTGAGATGCTAAGCAATGCAGCACTTTTTTGAATGTTACAGTAGGACTTGAAATTGGGGGGTAAGCAGCCTACATTAAGGCCAATAGTCGGGGATTCTGCAGCATTTATTGGAGTTTCAGTTACCTGGCAGTGTTGGTGAATGATTGCACTTTCAGGCAAAGAGGTGGGGTGTGCAGGAGTCCAGAGTGTTTGTTGGACTCCTGGTCGAAAACTATAAACCCCGGCTGTTGTAGGGTGATTACCAGGGCTCAGAATGTAAAGATGAAGCCTGGGATCACTTGGCTAGCGATCTTACTAGTGCTAATGATATCCCCTGCACTGTTGAGCAGTGTTGTCACCACTATGATGACCTGAAGCAAAGAAAGAGGAGAACCTTGGACACCTGGGTCCAAGAGGCTAGGGCTGGTCATGCCCTACAGATATGAAAGTATTTTTGATACTACTTTACTAAAATACAAGCTGAATCTGTGCAAAACTGGTATGCATAATGGTTTGCTTTCCTTTCAAAAGCTGAAGCTGAATGGGCTCTCAATGTCCAGTCTCACACAGGGCACCTGGCCAGGATGTGCCATGAGTGTGGTAAGCACAGATATTTTCTGATAACTGTAGTGCAATAGACAATAAACAATATCAATAACAATAAATAAGGTTTAAAGCAGGATTGTGGTTTGATAAGTATTGTGTGCAAATAACTGCAGTAGGGCTGTATTCACTGCATGTGTGTTCTGATGTGACTCCAGTCAACTGTACAAATGACATTAATAAAGAATGCAAATGTAATTGCCTGATAAATGTATTGCCCAATCCACAGTATGGTTCAGGGCTGTCTTCAGGCCACTTTCAGTCAAATAATGCATTCCTCCCACTCCAGGAACAAAGTATATGGGTAAGGTAGCCCACGTTCTGGGCAGATATGTGTATAAGTGACAGATTTGAAGGAACAATAACACTAATGTTTGAACCAGGATTGTGCTTTGATAATTAATGTGTTCAAATAACTGAAGTAGACCTGTATTCATTGCATGTGTGCTCTAATATCACTACAGTCAATTGTTACATTAAGTGCACATGTCCCCTGGAGTCAAAGCTTTTGGGTTCTACTCCCATGCTAGCTAACTAAGACATATGAGGCTCTCTAGTCTACTTAATGTACACAAACATACCTCTCAACTATCATGCATTTTTGTAATGTAATGACAACCGCCCAATCTGTCTGGTGCTTGATTAGCAGATAAATGATTACCTGAAATGCAATGTATTTGCAAATCCATTTACAGAAACGTTGGTAGCAATGTACAAGCACAGTATGTGAAACAATTCCATGTAGTTATGTACCCACATTTGTTAGTGCTTGACCTATATTGTACCATGCTAACAGCTTGAAAGGTATGCACTTGCAACATCATCTATAGAAGAATTGAAGTCACTGTATTCACAACTGACACTGCACATCTGTAGAAGTATGTAGTAGTAGCCTGTGTAGTAATATCATCTGCAAATTCACTAATGGTATGATTTTCTCTCTCTCTCTCTCTCTCTCCCCACCACTTATCTTCTTTAATTTATTAATGTTATTTATGCAGACGAATGCTCGGGATTATGGATGCAACACAGTCTGACATCCGTGACTGCCTCCGCCGGATTGCTGATACTTTGGATTGGTTCACTGATGCAGTGGAAAGATGTTGGTCTGAGACAGATCACAGATCATCTGTCTTGGAATGCACATTGTCTGTAATGGAACATCTAGCTGGAGTTGAGCGCCGGACTCATGGATGTAGGTCAGCAACTCCATCTGCTAAGAGTCCGTGTGGCCATGCACAATCACACTCCCTTAATGGCAGTATGTCCAGCACTCCAGAGGGAGTGTGCTATCCACACCAAGAAGTGGCAGGCCATAGGCTTATGGTTCTGGGCATTCCTGTGGAGGATACGGTCCTAGCAGATAGCAGTCACCATCAGGTACTAGCACCGCTTCTGATCTTGGGCATGGAGGTGCCAGTGCAACTCCTGGCAGAGCCAGTTCCTGTGTTCAGGGGCAGAGATGGTAAACTGTCAGCTCTACCATGCATGGTTCAAAGCTGTCCAACATACACACACATGTAGGGCTAACAGTGAGCTTGACTGTGTTCACACACACACTCATACACCACTGTCAAATTCAGGTCACCTACAGACACACACGGCACACTTCCATTGTCCATCTTGCCTGCTTCCCTTCCTGACTCACATGCATGCTTTCACCTTATTGGGTCATCTTAGGCCTCCTGTACCTCTACACAACACCCTGTACAAGTGATGATACTTGTGTCACATCTCTGTCATCCTTGTCATTGATTCAGAGAAATTAAGCTATGTGTCTGATGCACAGGGTGACTATATAAATTAATATGTAATTGTGTAATCCATTGTTGCCTTTGCCATGCCACTTGTACTGGGCACTGACAGATACTATATGCTGACATTTGTAATGAGTAAGCCACATTATTTTGTGTACCTTATGCTGCATGATGTTGTAATGGCTGTATGCTTACATAATGAAAGGTGTCTCATAGACCTGTTTATGGTTCAGTTTCAGGATTCTGTGGGAGACACCTATGGATACACAATGGCAATAAACCCATAAACATCACAGCACAGGATGGCATGTTAGCACAGAAGAAATATGTCTTCAGAAAGGTATAGCACTATAAGTACATGGCTTCATAGGTTCATATATGTATAACAGGCCAACAAGGACAATGGTGTCATTCAGTCTACTCATGCATCCCTCATCTATGACATGGTCTGATACCCTTGATAAGCGTCACCAGGGATTTCTGAGCTAACACATGTACAACCTGTGGTGATGGAGATGACCCATCTACAAATTGCCTGTGTCCATTACAGGCATTTGTTCTACACCAGTTATGATTGTCTTGTTCTGTATCCCATTGTGTAACTTGCACATGTTATAGCAGACATGTGCTTTACATGCACAGGGAGCCTGTTACATATAGGGTGTAGTGTCTGGGTTACATACCTGTCTCTTCAGCATGTACTATTTATACCACAGTGAAGGTGTAGGTGTGTAGAACAGGTAATACATGTGTTAGTCCTGTCTTGGATAAGCTGGAGGTAGACAGTGGGATCTGACATGCCCTGTATGGCAGCCATACACATCCCCTCCAAAGCATGTAGGAGATAGACTACATATGTACGGCCTTGACACGGTCTGCATAGGACATGTTATCTACAATATGTATTGGTTTACCATGGAACCTGTGTGGCTGCTACAGTTGTAAGATACACCTATGTAGTGGCATAGCAAAGGTGTCATTGCACTCAATGATAGGTGTGATGAGTGCCAAATACAGTAAAACAATGACAGCCTGGGATTTAAGTGCCATACCTTTCTGTATAGGTTGTACAAAATTGAACAGATCCCTACATCTTACCGACCAGTGAAAATCAAAACTACATTACTCTCTGTGTCCATAAGTCCCTGAGTGTGTGTGGTGTGCAGACACTACTATATTTTCCAAAAGGATAGTATTGTGCAATCCTTGGCATTTACTATTTGTCATTGGCTCTGACAACAACTGAATATGTGCCTCAGGCCATCCTGGATAACTGTTGATTCTGTGTGGGATTCAGTGACAGCTCCTAATTTGCAATCAACTGCTAATGTAGTCAGTCAGAAGTCACTGACAGTGAACATGACTGCTGAGAAGGGAATGGCTAGAAGGGGTACTCCATTGATGATGTCTGAAGGCAGTTCATTGGTGACTGGCCTCATTGTAGCAGTGGACTACCCAATGCTATCTTCCCAGATTAGGACTATCAGACACTTACCTATCCACCAGCTGACATACTACTTTGTAAATAACCTGCACAGTTTTCAGCAATGCCTGATGGCCTAATATTGTCAAACACCTTGTCACACCATGGTAAGTAGAGTGAGTAATATTCCCCTCATCCATTGCATAGATTAACACTCGATGAGCTCCACCAGTCAGGGTAGGCATGATCTGCCCTTGAACAAATCAAACTGTGTTTGGTCCAGTGTCATTAGGTTTACAACATTGTTACTGATTGTTTCCATGATAACTCCTTTTATGGCTTTACATATCAAATGACTGAGAGATCTGGTGACACTGCTTGGCACTGCATGCTATTTGTCCTCTATGCAACTAAGTATTGCAGTTACTTCCATCACGTCCCAAAGAAATAGTCATCCAGGGTGTCTGTACTGAGCACAGACAAACAATGGAGGGAAGGTTAATATGTATACCCTGTGAAGGTAAGGTGGGAGGTTTTACATAGGTATTCTGCAGTTGGACACTACTCAAACAGTGTTTACTGAAAAGACACAATTACCTTGTGAACAAAGTGGAAAGCAGGGTAGTTCCCTGAATTGCTGGTGCCTGGCTACTAATAATGCTGGTCTCACCACAACCACACTCTACTGGGACACCATGCTCCAATACTTTTTCTGTCATTTCATGAAAAACATTACTATGAAGCTCATCATGTGAAGTGGGACACAGCCTGTTTTTTCATCCACATAGTTGTCCCACATCATGAAAGGCTCTGTAGGCTTCACATACCCTTATCCAGGTAGATGTGGCTTTTGCAGGTATTATGCCTTCTGTTCCACAGTTGGTGGTATGTCACTGGGGAACTGACCAGATAGTCATTAGGAGCACAGCTGCAGTGTCACAATGTAATGTGCAATGTCTGGTGACATAGATGTCCAAGCTTGCTGAAACAAGCAGCACAGTGGCAGTGATCCATGTTAGGTGACACATTCACAGCAATTCATGCATCCCACCCTTCAACAGAGTAATCGTGGATATCTGCATGACATAGCTCTAAGGCCTGCTGCAGAGGACAGGCCATCTTTGACCAAAGTGTGTCCACCTGCTACATGTCCTAGGTATGTCATACTGTGCATTTAAGTACCCAGAACATATGACTGTGTTACCACATCATGTCACACAACAACCAGTTTGCTGTCTGGTTGCTTGACATACATTGTACACTTGCAAGGCCAACATAATGTCAGCAAAGTTGAACAAGTCCTCTGTGCATGCACAGACATCCACGTCACTGCAAAGCATGCCTACAAACACTGTGTTTCAGGATGTCAACCCCAAGGGTGTGGCAGCATGACGCTAACTCTGCTGGACTTGCAGTGTCACATTTGTAGATATGGTACTGTGACCAAGCCTAATTACAGGATTATGGTCAATCTAAGGACCACATGGCTAGCAAAGCATTGTATGGCATACTGTCATGTGCTGTGTTATCTTAGGAGACCTAGATAAAGGTGACATGTTACATTTCACCATCTGTCATGACACTGCCTAATGATGGAGTGTTGTGATGTACACACAAGCATGACTGTATTGCAATTGGCACAATCAGTGACTGATGATAAGACATGGTAAGTGTCTTCACCCCTCTTCTCCTATGCCACACAAACACAATGTGTGACAGATGTGACTGTATTTCAAATCTTGATTCCATGGTGTCTCAAACAACAGTCAGTACATATGGCAATGAGCATTTTGCCAACATGCACAGCTCACATCCTACTCCACCCACACCTGCATCACACACACCTGCATGCATGGAGCTCCTCACCAGACACATTCCCAAACAATAAACACCTCAGAAAACCATATGCAAGCTCAGTACACATAATCATACCTCTGGAGAGCGCAATACACATAATAGTTCATGCACCACTGTCTCACTGGTCAAAGACCTGAGGCAAAACACAAAATCAAACCTATTATTCATAGTTGATTACATAGTGAGACACATTGATGTTTGTGTCACCAGGCTACATATGGGAAAGGTCACACTTAGCTGTCTGTGAGTTCACAAGATATGCCATACCACACATTGCAGCAACTCAAGGAATATTTTATAACATAATGATGACATCATAGTTCCTGCAGGTGTGTACAACTAATGGCATACGTCACTGGACTGTATGCAGACACATGACTGAGCTTAGATACTCTGAGTCTCTCATGTCTATGCCCAAAGCTTTCAGTTGCATTTGACCCTCACCTAGGATGATGGCTGAATACACATGGAAATGATGGATGTCAATAATTGCCTTAGTCTGAGGTGTCACTGTAGGGGAATCCACTATATGTCAACCTGGGATGACTTGCTCAACAGACATCAATACTTTGCCAGATATGGTCTTCGTGTCTCACCTCTGGGATGTTGAGTACTGGCCAAGGCTGCTGACACCCCCACAGTACATCTTATAGGCACTGTCTAGAGGAAAAACTTTCCAATGAGAATGCCATCTTCATTCAACATCATGGTTATGCTGCTACATGCTGGGAATGGCAACAATAAACCCCACTCTGTGGAAGGTGTTCCTACCTTGGAATATGCAGACATTTGTACAGTCAAAGACACCTAGATCAAGGCTATTGACAGCACCAGAGCCATAACAGAGTACACATCCTTCCACAGGTTCAGACCTCAAACTGACAGTGTGCAAGGTAATGCAGGTGGCATATACATATTTATTAAGGATAGATACACATCCAAATTTAATGAAACTTTGTGATTTCGTGGAGACACTGCAGGTGCTATAGACAGCTGGAAGGGCACCCAAGGAAGCCATTGCCAGCTACAGGAGCAGTAGTTCCATGAATCCAGACACCCATTGTACTTATTTGAAAGTACTTGTGTCTATCAAGATATATCAGTACACCATGGTTTGGGGTGACATTAAGTAACCACCAACTGTGTTGGTTAGTCGTGCTGAAGCTCACTTGCCCAAAGTTTAGTCCACATCCTTAACTACAATGTCCTGGACCAGTGGCATGACATCCCCACAAGGGGAGCAAACATAGTGCATCATGTGTTTACCAATACGTGCGACCACTGTAGCGCCCCACTGTAAGGTCCTCCCTGGTGAAATCTGACCACAGATCAGTCTCATTAAAACTAAGTATCAGACCTAACCCCCCTTGCAGAAAATACAGAAATATACTTCAACAAAGCAATTTATTACATCCCATGGGATGGTTTACATAGCTTGACTGCACCTCCCCCACCAGATGGGACAGGCAAGTATGCAGAGCTCTGCACCCATGCTTTATGTAAGCAGCAGTACAAGTGCATATAATCAGCTGTACCTGACAGGAAGAAAATGAGCTCCTTATAGCACAGCAAACCTGCCTGGTGGACAACTGCCATTAGCAAGCTGTACAGTAAAAGGTGGACATTGCTGTGTGACAGTTGGTCCCCCCTAAAATGGAGTCACAGCCTCTACAGCTAAAACAAGCACATAGTGTTGTTGTGATATCATGCAGAAACAGTATATATCAAAATTAGCCTCCCACACAAAGAAGAGCCACAACGCACAATGTAGTTACATGTGTAACCTCAGAGGAAAGGCCCAGATTGTCAGTGAAGTCAAATTTAATGATACCACATATAATGGGTCAGTAGTCAAAGGTAACCTGTTGTGCCACAGGTTCTGCATCAGCTTCACCCCCCTGTCCCAACCACATGTGCCACATGACATTTCTACAACCTGTCTCACACATTATATATCTACAGAGCAAGTCATAACTGGCCTCTCTATGGGGATACACAGCATCTATTGGACATGCTAACATCCCAGGTTGTGTCCAACAAGGACGACTAACACCATTGGGAACTCCTTGCAATCATACTGTAACCACTGGCTGCATCTCAGCTGACTAAACAATGGACGGCAACTGTTATCCCCTTGCACAGAGGTGGTGCATCCCCTGACCACCAGAACTATACACCTATTTACCTGAGTAGCCATATCTGTAAGCCTATGGTGCAAATCACCATGGAGCTGATCGGCAAACATATATGTCATCTACAAACAGTTGACTGTATACAGTTTGGATTTCTGACAGGAGGATCATGGCTGTTAAACCTGGTGAACATGTCTGAGGGTGGTCAAGAAGGACCTGGGTGAGGGGATACAATGCCTTGGACTTAGCCAAGCCATGTGACTCTACCCCACATTCAGGCATCATTGACAAAGACACCCACTTAGGCATCCATGGTAATATCATTATAGGGGTCACTAAGTGGTTCACTGATGGAACACATACTCAAAATAGTAGAATCTGCCTCCAATAGCTGATCTGTAAGCAGAAATGTTCAATATGGCTCATTCCTGTGTCCTGTACTGGTAGGAATCCATTTAACCATGATACAAGTGAAAACTGAATGTCTGTGCTGACAACATTGGCTGATGCCTGCAAACTGTGAGTGGTCATAGAATCTGTGAGTTATGTCAATATCCTATAAGAAAGTCTTGATGAACAAATGCCTTTTGACATACTAATGACCATAAACGCCATATATGTATATATATATATATATATATATATATATATATATATATATATATAGATATATATATATATATATATATATATATATATATATATATATATATATACATGTGTATAGTATAATTTCCATCCATAACACCTATATTCCTGGTAAACAGCACATCTGAAGCAACATCTGATGTTCATAATCAGGGATGATAGACCTGGGTACACAGGCACAGCCACACAGGTTTACACCTAATGTACCTGAGATCACTATGTCTCTCCAGTGGTAAGATGGGAATCATATGTCATAACTGAGAGCACAGTCACCCGCAACTGACATCCTCATAAGCTCCATGTACTCTTCCTCAGCAGGCCAGTATCTGAGTGCAATGGCCATTTGGTAATGTACCTTTCCAAGGACACAACACAATGGTCCCTCACAAGGGAACTTCACGTCTTCAGTATCTGTTCAATTGGGATCATCTAAAATCACTTGTCATTGAAGCCTGTGGCATATAGGCTACTCAGAGGTGATCTCTGCCTTCCATACAGGGCAATGTGTGACCCTGCTTGATTGGAAATGCTGCATATCTGTAGGTGGCATGGTACATGGATTACTCACTGTAAGGACATTAAACCTGGTATATGACATTACTAATACATGCTGGTGGAAGAGATCTGTTTAGCAGACTTTAACACACCTTTGAAACAGAATCCTTGCTAATGGCAAACAGAGCACCTCATTAGGCCTCGTCAGATGCCATCTGTATGATTGGATGGGTGACTGTCAGTTCACCACAGGGCTTCTGACTGTGTTCCTCATGGACAGGGTCAATATGTACTAATTGTGTAAATAAGGATAAAAACTTGGCTAGGATTGTAAGGGCTGTAGGGCCATTAGGCTACAAAAGTTCAAAGATCCTATGATTCTATAAGCTGATGTAAAATGCTCTAACAGCCACACACACAAACCTGGCTACACTGAGGACAGCACCACTTCCAATTAATGTTTAGAGAACATGGCACAGTACACACGCACACTACAATTTGGCTGCAAGTAGATTAGAACACTTACCTATCTAATGGTACACACTATAGATAACAATATGTGACAAACATGCTGCACCTCAAGTCTGCTATTATTATCTCTTTAGGACATCTTATGCTTGATGGCATCAACAGGTCTTGCTGTGGTCAGTCATTTGGAGGCCCACATCATCTGCTACAACCAAAATACTGCAAAACTCTATCTCTTTCTAAGTCACTGAGTTGATCATATTTATGTCTTACAGAGATATACACACACTGAGTGGCCTGCAATGAGATTAGAATGTCTACCTATCTAGTCCAACACACTATAGATCACAGTACTTATCGCACACACCATGTCTTAAGTCTGTTTTATATATGATTGCAGGCAAACTACATGTGGATTACACAAACTTGGCTTGTGTTGAATGGTGTCTGTAACCTGAAGAGTGATATTGCTTCTTCCTGTTATCTGCATCTAGTAGCCTAGCAGTCAGATAAATGTTATTTATCCTAGCTATGGGGCTACAGTTGCCATTTTGGTCATATTTGGCTGTTTGCATTTGGATGGGCAAGCCTGTGGTCAGGAACAATGCACCCTGTCCATGCGTGTGTAGACAATATTATACATTACACCAGCTGCTCACCTGTAGGTGTATGTGTGGTGACATCCAGCAGGCACAAGAGGCTGTAAGTAAGTGCATTATCTATTGTTGAGCCCTTACTTTGGATCCTTTGAGCAGCATTATATATATGTGTGTGATAGTGCAGTTTTACTCACCATTATCAGGGTATGTAGGACAATACAGACGTCCACACACATCTTTATGTATATAACAGGGATGTATATATAAATGTAGCTGTGTGTGCATGATATATATATATATATAATATATATATATATATATATATATATATATATATATATATATATATATATATATATATACATATACATACATAGACATATATGTGTGTGTGTGTGTGTGTGTGTGTGTGTGTGTGTGTGTGTGTGTGTGTGTGTGTGTGTGTGTGTGTGTGTTTGTTATGTAGATTTATGGGAAGAGACAGTGATGTATGTTTTGTGTGTGTGTGTGTGTGTGTGTGTGTGTGTGTGTGTGTGTGTGTGTGTGTGTGTGTGTGTGTGTGTGTGTGTGTGTGTGTGTGTGTGTGTGTGTGTGTGTATATATATATATATAAAGATATATAATATATATATATATATATATATACATATATATCTATATATATATATATATATATATAAATATATAGATATATTTAGATATATCTATATATATAGGAGACCTAGGGTTGAATGTGCACTACTTGACTTGAAAGTGTTTATTAGAAAACTTAATCTGAGGATGCATTTTGACAATAGTATCCATTATAGTAACACATCTGAATGTAAAAAAACTAGTACCTTCAACCCCCCCTTAGACCCGACCCTGCATGTTTTTAAAAGCCTTTGTTCAGAACAAGTTAGAAGGCTGCATCATGGCAGATATTGTGATGAGTACAATAACCTTTCTATATCAGATATGAAATTACTTTATGAGATCGCCAACAATAGGGCTATCAGGGTTATGAAGCCCGATAAGGGTGCGGGTTTGATTATTATGGAGCAACATAGGTATGTGGAGAAAATGTTATCCCATTTGTTCACTGAGTCATATGAGGAGATTTCAAAGAATGAATTAAATATTTCTTATAGAAATATTGATATTATTTTAAATGATTTATTGCTGAATGAACAAATCTCTATCAGTGAGCACAACTTTCTCACACAAAGGTATCCTCACACCCCCACCATTTTTGGCATCCCCAAAATCCATAAATGTATTGACGACCCTCCTTTTAGACCCATCGTGGATGCTAAAGCATCCAAAACATTCAATCTGGCCAAATTTGACCACAAGTTGAAACATGTTTTAGAACAACACACACGTGCTTAAAGAGTCATGGGACTGTCTTAAAAAGATACGGCAGGATGTCTATGGAGACCATTTAATTTTTGTCAGCATGGACATCAAGGACTTGTTCACTGCCAATCCCCACTATGAAGGGCTTGACATGTTTTACGACTATTTATGTTCCTTTTCTACTGAGCGGCATTCTAGAATCCTTATGTATAGAACATTGATGGAAATAATTCTACAAAATAACTTTATATTATTTGAAAACCAACTTTTCAAACGAAAAGTTGGAGTTGCAATGGGAGCGGCTTGCACCCTCCTATTTGCTAATATTGTTCTTATCCAATCGGAGTTTAATTATGTTTTTAAACATGATTTGTTTAAACATTGTAAATTCTATGGTAGGTTTCTCGATGATCTTTTTGTTCCTCACATTTACAATGGAGAGTAACCTTTTGTCCATCAACTACCTAGGCATTACTACAGTCAAGGACCTACAGAACAAAAAATTTTCATTCACACTACATAAAAAAACCCACATATTCTAACACCCTGTTGCATTTTGACAGTAGTCATCCGACACATCAAAAGAAGTCTTTGGTCAAAGGACAGGGTGTCAGAATTTCTAGGATGGTCAGTGAGTCATCTAAATTTACTCAAGAAATAGGAGAATTGAGGGATATGCTCAACCGGAGTGGTTATCCAGTCACCTTCATAGATCCAATATTGGACGAAGTCATAATAAAAAGTAATAGTGGGCATTTCTACCCCCTTTTAGGTACCTTGGGAAATACCCCTGTCCTGGTTTCAGGTGAGATCCCAAGGCCAAATAAACAGGTTATGACAAACAGCCCTTATACCGATGCTATGATACCTACTTTCAACACTTTATTTTTTTTATATCAAACAAGTATTGTGTAATAACTGGATAGTTTTCACAACTGACAACATGTAAGTTGAAGCTTGGTGTAAAACCATGTGTGATATATAGAAGGGACAGATGCATCAAGAATCTATTGGAAAGCAATTATGCACAATGTCCTTTCATATACGAGACCACATGCATCCATATTAAGGGGTACGGTAAGGTGCACCTTGAGAGGAAGTTAAACTGTCAGAGTAAGTGTTTGGTATATTTTGCAATATGTCAAGTTTGTGAAAAATTCTATATTGGTAAAATGATTAATATGTTACACAAACGTATATACCAGCACTTATATGACATTAGAAAGGGGAACATCAGTAATGCACTAGCAAAACACATCATGGAATAACCACAACATCATTTTAAATTTTCAGGTTTAGAGCAAATCCAAATTGATGGCATGAGAGGAGGGCCAGTGGAATTGCTATTAGAATTTAAAGAGTTGCTTTGGCAACTGAGATGTAATGCTACCAATAATTTTGGATTGAACGATGCACTCTCTGTTTCTAGTTACTTGAAACTCAAATCCGAGTTTCATATTTCTTAGGTTCAAAAGAGTAGGGTTGCCTGGGGCGTCATCACATACAACTGATGTAAGTATATTTGTTTGATGAATTTAAATATTGCTCATGAACTTAAATATTGCTCATGAATTTTCAAATCTATGGGGGTAGTTTCTAATAAGTGGTTTAGTTAATGATAGTTCACTTAATTTCTTCTCTGAGTAGATGTTTGTAGATTTTTATATATAATATACAACTGCATACATTTTTATTTTTTGTCCATTTGAAAGGTGTTCATGTGGTGCAAGTCTGGTTTTATGATCATAATTTGATATTAACAATATCAATTTGTTTACATCATTTGTATTTTAAATTCAATTCAAAGGTCTTAACCAATGTATGGATTTGTTTTTAACATGTGACATGATTGAAGGTGTATTTAATTTGGTAGGACATTCAAGTTTAATTGATTCTGAAGAAGTCTTGTGGTGAATGCCTGACGAAAGCACAATCCCGAAATACTGAAAGCTCGAATTTCAGTATCTCAGGACTGTAAAAGCGAAAATGCAAAATCTCGAAAGTGCTTAAGCACGAATTCGAAAAGCTCAAATCCGCGCTTATGCAGTGTAGTAATGGGACAGGAAGTGTTTGGCTGGGACACTTTATGGCAGTGAAGGTAAGTGAGTGTATGTGAGTTTTATTGTAAGTTGTGCATGTGGGTTAGGGTAGGAAGGTGACAGTATGAGTGTGAGTGTTGGAAGTGTTTGTGTTTGTGTGATGTGTGTGCATGAGGGAGTGTGGAATGTCTGCATGTGAGTAATGCATTTTTAACTGTTAGTGTGATCTCTGAGTTGGTATATATAAGTGGGGGGGTGCACTGGGGCTTGCCCCCCTGTGTAGATGTAGTGTAGGATTGTGTAGTTTGAGTGTTGTGGGTTGAATGGTGTGTGTGTTGTGTGGTGTATGGCTTGTGAATGTTCGGTATTTCATTTTTCATGTTTGTGTGTTTTGGGATTGTGGGCTGTTCGACTTTATAGTTTTGAGATACTGAAATTCGAGCTTTCAGTATCTCGAGATTATAAAGGGGAACTATAGATATATATATATATATATATATATATATATATATATATATATATATATATATATATATATATATATATATATATATATGTGTGTCTGTGTGTGTATTTATATATACATACAGATAGATATACTATCTATGGGAATCAGAGATAGTGACAGGCAGATATGTATACTTATATGTATGTATCTACTGACATATATATATATATATATATATATATATATATAAACAGCTCATTTTCAGCATGGAGCAACATGCCCATTGGGATTCTCACTACATATAAACTGACTCCAAAGTCCAATACCAGGAAACAGGAAACTAACAAGGTAAACCAAATGAAGCTGCAAGCAAGAAACCAACAATGTAATGGATCCACAGTTTTCTCCAAGACAAAGCAGTTTAATAAAATCCACAAGTAAAATCCACAGATAAGCACTTTTGTTCCAGTACAATAAAGTTATTAAGGAACTTCATCAGATACACATCAAGTTTAAACAATCATTTAAGTAGAAATTAGCATAAAATGTCCTCAATATGTCAGTCAATTACAAATTACGTCAACCAATAGTCTCTCACAATACGCTTCACACCCCCCAAAAAAAATACAAAATGTCACACACCTTGATAATAAATACTAAAAAGTTACTTCCCACGATAAATACATAAAACGCATAATTTTACTACCAAAAACGTATCTAATTTGAATCTAACATTCTTTAATTTGAGAATGCTATTGATGGAAACTGTTTCATTTAAGGCAGGCCAAAATCTAGCATTTAAACGAAGCTGCCAAACCAGTTCAGTCTTTTCCAAACGAACTGGCCATGCCCCTCCCCTTGCAGATGGGTGAACAGTATCAAGTACAATAAATCTAAACTCGTCCACAATTAGACATGATATGTTTTGCTAAAGCATTAAAATCATTCTGGTGCCTAATATTTCTGATACGTTCTCCTGTGTGCTGTTTGAGTTTTCGTTCAGTCTTTCCAACTTAAAAACATGCACATTGTAGAAAAACAATGCCCAAAAACAAATGGGGTATATGTATAAATGTGGGAAATGTAAGTATTGTTCATATATTTTAGATACAAATGAAACTGTAATAAATGGTTCGAAACTGAAGATATTTGGCAGATTTAGTTGTAACACTGAGAAGTTGGTCTATTGCGCTATTTGTCTACAATATTGTATTGGGGATTGTACAAACACAATCATATATGAGTAGCTTAGAAGCATTGGAAACATGAACCTTGAAACTTTATAGAAAATGATGAAGCTTATATCACATGGCATCACCTATTACCAACAGTTAAAAAGGCCAGATATTGTAGTCCATGAAAAAACAGGCAGAAACGAGAGCAATGTGGAAGATACCAGACCGTTCCAATACTAGTAGGAGCAATGGGTCTAATAAAAAATAATTTATATTCATACTTAGATATGTTACCAGCACTTCTAACCTCTTATGAATTACTGAAGGAAGCATTGCTGAGCGCACTGTGGGTGTTGAGAAAATCAGTCTTATTACTCTGGAAATATTTTCTCCTCCATGGCTTAATGTCCCATCTTCCTGTAGAGCCCTCTTAAATCTCACTCAACATCCATGAAGGTCAGACTGTGATATTCCCTTTCCAAAGGTACTGAGATATGGAGGGTCTTGATTCTTCACATGTATGGTAGGTACTGGGACTTCTGAACACCACTCTTCCCTGAGAAAAGGTAATTATTTGCCATATTCTGACATTTTTTCTATCACTACCTCCTTATATGAAGCCCCATCTCCTTTTATAGTTATTCACTATATTTTTCACTCATCTCAACTTATGGTTAGGAGGCTTCTTCTAATAACCTCTAGTTCTGAAGCCCAACCTTCCTTCTAGAGTTTTTCATTAGTCACTGTTCTTATCTCACTCTATGGACTCAGTCTTAACTGGGATCTTGAGACCTGGCCTCCTCTTTGGGAAGTTGCCATTTTCCATCCTAACCAAGTATCCAGGGTTCCTTCTTTAGAGACATTAATTCACAATTTAGTCTGACCTAATCCCTGTACAGTAACTCCAGAATCTAGTGTCCCTTTCTCCACCCTTCATTCTAGATTGGATGGGGTGTCTCAGTCCTGTGCCTCTTTATATTCTTTTGACTTCTAATATATATTAGCATTTGTACAATATGCCTTTCTGTTGCCTCCTTACCATTGTTTACTTTGATGTTTGAAGAACAGCAAATCTTCTCCAATGATCACATTTTGATTAAAGAAGGGCTCCACAGCTACTGGATGCAGGACTTTCCTACACTGGGTCTGCACTTCTACATGAGCAATGGGGTTCAACCTTTATCCTTCATCTTTACATACTACCTCATTTTTCTTTGCTGATCTTGTTTTTTGTACAAATATGCTGAACTTTTTATCAGAGTGATTATACTTCCAGTGTCAAGCAATCCTTGTAATTTTATCACTCTACTCAACTATATATTTTATACGTTTTGTGGAAGTACTATAACAGAAGGCCAGTTCGACTCAGCAGGTCATCTCCTGGTCACAGTCCATATTCTTTTGAACCCTGCCAACATTAGTATTTGTTTGAATGGGAGTTTCTATTCTGATCCCTCCCCTCATACTCAGCATCAAATCCTCTTGCTCCACATCTGAATTACAGTATGTAATCAGTGCTCATTTTCCGTTTGTTCAGTGACTTTTCAGCTTTCTTAGTAGGTACATCTTTCTAAACATTTTCATAGCAAAAAATTCTTCTCTATTACTGTCAGTCTGTCTGTCTGAGACATTCACTTCTTAATGGCTGAAGGAAGGCTCACATGAAATGATGTATTACTAGACTTTGCATCACGGTTTCTTTCCTGCTTGCCACTTCAGGGTTAACTCAAAACAATATGTTCTACTGAAATAATTGTATACTGACTGTCTCACCTCTAGAAAAACTCAGTTCATGAAATTTAAGGGTTTGAGTTTCCAAGGTGATTCTTGCCCTTTCTGTAAAGTTTTTCTTTACCTTATCAAGTTCACGGTGGTCCAAGCTAGGAAGGTCCATAAATGCAAAAATGGGTTCTCCCACATGTTCATAGGTATTTACTAGGGTAAAGATCACTAGAGCCTTTTTAAGTCTAGCCATGCATCCCAAATCTTTGACAAGTTCTGGTATCCTTGGTAAGTGTAAGCTTTTGAGATGAAGCATTTATATTCTGCCTCTGTCCATTAGAGACACAGGTGCCAAGTCGGGAATGAATTTCCTGTTCTCCATCCAACTGTCCAGGTTAAACTTGAATTGGGTTAGGTAGCACCTCTGCTTTGCATGTATGGGGTGCCTGTTCCGGTGAAGGAGTAGCCTCTGTGATACATACCTGTCTCTCCAGAAGGTCCTATTTATATCACAGGCAAGGTTTAATCTTTAGAATGAGTAATTGTGGTGCTGTTTGTTTTGTGGAAATGCAGGAGGTCTGTCAGGATGGGGTCTGACAACGTCTTGAATGCCAGGCATATAAGGGGGTTTGAAGCTATTTCCATAAGATATGTTACTTATACCCTGTATTCTTTTATTCAAGACCCTCTGTGAATATTCCAGTTGTTGGACATTCCTGGTTAGGTACAAACCAAAGGGGGCACTGTACTCAATGATAGGTCTGATGAATTCTAAATACAGTGGAACAATGACCTCTTTGGACCTAGATCTCATACCTTTGTTTAAAGTGGCACAACATAGAATGATTTCCTCACTACCATGGAAACATGATGCTTGAAGGCCAAATTACTGTATGTGTATGTGTCCTTAAGTTCCTGACTACTGGATCAGTTGTTAGGGGTGCGTTGTCAATATAATAGTTTTCATGGGCCAATGACGTCTCGAAGGATACTGTTATGCATTTCTTGGCATTTAGTTTTAGTCCATTTCTCTGAAATAAGTTATTAGTCTGTGTCAGCTATTCCTGGAGAAAATTAGTATCAGTGGGGGATTCTACAACTCCAAATTTGCAATCAACTGCAAATGTGGTCATTCAGAGGCCCTTGACATTGGTCTTGATTTTAGAGAGGTAAATTTCAAAAAAGAATGGTCTCTAGATTGATCCCTGAGGGAGTCTGCTTGTGACTGGCCTCTTTGTACAGATGGACTTCCCATTCTAACTTCTTGGGTCCTGTCTGAGAATCAGCTGTCTAACCGCCAGGTGACATAGGGGTTTATACTTAACAATAATAAGACAACTGCTACAGACCAAAAGTCCAAGTTTATTACACTCTCTCTCTAGTGCTTCAACAAAATGCCTGAGTGAGGTATTTTGTCAAATGCCTTGGCCAGGTCAAGGTAGGCAGATTGAACTGTCTTGTCCTCATCCATTGCTTCAGTGACCTTCTCAAAGAAGACCATCAAGTTGAGTAGGCATGATCTGTCCTTGAAAAAACCAAACTGGGTTGGGTACAGTGTTTAGAGGTTTCATATGTCATTATTGATCATTTCCATGATAATTCTTTTCATGGCTTTGCATGTGAGACTAGTGGGACTTATCGGTCTGTAGATGATCAACCTCTGTGCAGAGGTATGACTGTTGCTGTTCTCCATTCATGAGGTATGAAGCCTGTTTGGAGACTATGGTTAAATAGCAATTCCAGAGAGCCTGATAAGTCATACATGTTTCATGCTATTTAGAAGGCATCCTGGGATATTGTCTGACCCCACTGATTCAGTATTCTTGGCCTTAGAGAGAGCGTTGAGGAACTGTTCCCTAGTGATAGCATATGGAGTTATATTTGATGTTTTTTCCTAAGGGGAGGTTGAAAGGGAGAGAGTTAAAGTTAGAGCTGAATTTTTCTGTCAGTAGGTTTACAATACCTTTTGGCTCAGCATAGGTTGCTACATTAACAATAAGCTCCGCATACAATTGTATATTGCCTTTCAGATTGTAGACATAGCTAAAGAATGCCTTGTGGTTGTCTTTGGACTGGAAGGCCACATTTACCTTAAATTTGTCTTTGGCAACTTTATTTGACCTCTGAGCTGTTTGTTTAGTTTGATAAGTGTGCTTATATCCTGCTGGTTGCTGCACCTCCTAATTTTTCCATGATTTTCTTCCTCCTGTTATACAGCCTATTGATGTTATGAATCCACCAGAGTAGTTTGTTTTTTTTTGAGTTAATTCTGTACTTCTTTATTGTGAGTACAGCTGCCTCTATGCAGCTATTAGCATGCTTGTATAGAGTTTATGTGAACAGTTCCACATAGTTCAGGATTTATTGGGGATTAATATGTTGCCAAGTTATCACTTAATAGTAGAAAGTTAGCCTTAGAGTAGTTTCTAAACATTCTAGGGTTAGCTGGGTTCTGGGTTTAATTTTTACTTCAAAGGAAACTGTTTTGTACTCTAACCTTACCAGAGAAGACATTACACTAGAGGGTATGCATCACTCTCCCATATTACTGAAGACTAGATCCAGTATATTTGTGCCTCTGGTAAGTGCACTGAAATCTAGTCAGGTGAGTTCGTGTTTACAAAATCCAGGAATCTGTGCCTGTACGTTTGGTGTCATATATGATTCCCTGCATGTTTGGCGTAGTATATGATTCCCATGAGGTGGACTTCTATGATCCTTGCCCAGCCTTTCTGGATGAGTATCTTTTTGAAGGTGATCAGATAAGATTCTAGGTCATCCATGCTGCTAAGTGACTTCAGTGGAGGCTGATTATGTCATGCACTTGGCTAGGAAAGCTCCACCATCCTATTAGCAGAGGTAGCAATCATTTGAAGAAGCTGCTAAATTCCAGTCATCATAATCCCTCAGGGAAAAAACACCTCCGGACAATCCTCTTGCATCTCACTACTTGTTTAATGTACAGACTCTTTCAATTGGATGCAGTGGAAAAGAATCTTCGGTGACAGTAGGTGGAATCAAAGAAATAAGAAATGATCCTCCTTCCTCTGTTTTCCTATAATTTCATGTAAGATAGACTTCTACAGCTGTTTCTGCAAATGAAGTGCTTCTCATGTCATAGCTCAAAATAGCTCAAAATTATCATGTTTCTCCATGTTTGCCCTAACCTTTGGGCATATTGGGCAGTAAACCAGTGGAATTGCCATGCTATATTACTACACACACACACACACACACACACACACACACACACACACACACACACACACACACACACACACACACACACACACACAGAGCAAATAAAATATGATACTTCATTACCAGCTCCCCCATTACAGAAATAGCACTGTGTCACCCTGTCAGAAGCTAAATGGCTACCTTCTTTTGGGGGTCTTTCCTCTTCAAATCATTCCATCAAGACACTCTATACTATCTGCCATTACATAGCAGGTTCAAAAGTCTAAACTGGTGAAACTAAACCTCATTGCTCTGACTACACTTTCTCTGTCCTGGAAGCCAAACTATGGTGATCCCAATCAGAAAAATATCATTAAAAATATTTGAGAGAGAGACAGAGTGTGTGTATGACAAAGTTGCTTTCCTAACAATTTATGAATTTAAACATGTACACATAGTTCAGTATAAAGTGTGTAAGAAAAAATGACATTCAGACCTTCTATTAAGAACTGTGCATCCTCCCAATATGGCCTCTCTTAGAAGGCTTCTAACTTCCTGGAGTAAGCGGTGTCAATGGGTCAACAAGTAGTGCAGTTGCCTTTGATGTTGAGAGACAAAAGAATAGCCAGGGTGAAGGGGCAGCCAATTTGGGGCAAGATGTACTGGGGTGCGATTGGCAGACGGCACTTGGATGGTTGTGTATTCATTTCTGTACCAGAACTAAAGTGAAACACTTGCTTTAGTCCTTCATGTGTGCTATAATTTCTATCAAATTTGCTGCAGTTTTTCAAGTTCATTTATTGGCCCTGGCACTTAAGAGACAGGTGAGGAGCTTTAGCTTGGAGAAAGACTTATTTTTTGTTTGGCTCTTCAACGTGGAGTTTAAGGGTGCTACATCAGGATCAGGCGAATTTGTCCATTAACAGACTTAAAAAGAAAAAAGTCATGGGCATTCAAAACTGCCATATAGCTGAAACACCTGAAGTCCTTAAGGGGTCATTTGCATATATCCCATTATCCTCTTTTACAAGAGGTTTTAAGGAATCACACAGTGCAAACTCCAGCTTGGCTAAGATTTTCTTGTATTTTTTTACTAATCAGTCTGGCAGTGTGTCCTGTTACCTCATAAAACATTTCAAACATTTTTTTCAACAATTTTACAGCATCCATTCTTCTTTTGGCTTTTCCTGGTTAGGGGTCGCCACAGCAGATCACCTGCCTGCTCATGATTGGCAGTGGAGTTTTACGGTGTCAAGTTGCCAGCCTGGTGCCCAACCTTCCACAGAAGGCACACACACACTCACACCTAGGGCCAATTTAGAGTGGCCAATCCACCTACAGCATGTCTTTGGGATGAAACCAGAGCACCCGGAGGAAACCCTTGCAACCACAGGGAGGACATGAAGACTCTGCACAGAAGGCACCCCAGCCGAGGATCAAACCAGAGAACCTCTTGCTGTGAGGTGGCAACACTAACCGCTGCACCACTGCAGCCGCCCTTACAGCATCCATTATTATATATTTCTTTAATTGTTTATCTGGATATATAAAATAATATTTTGATATCACCATATTATACAATTAATTTCTATTTTTATTACTTTCATCAGCATTTAACTTCTATTTTCAGATTTTCCCTCTACTGCCTCCTGCTTTCTATTTCTTTTTGTCCCCTTATTTTCTTCCAGACTTCTTCATATTTCACATATAACATTTTTCCTATCATTTTGTTTCCTTCTTTTTCACATTTCATAAAACCCCAGAGAAGATGTGTAGATGCCAGATATACTACCTTTTTATTAATTTAATTATCATTCTTCTTTTCTGTTATATAGCCCTTATCTTTTTATGTGGTTTATTCCCAATCCTCATATAAAACTGAAAAATGTTTCTAATAGTTCTTTTTCCATTTTAAACAAGATAACCAAAAGCCCAACAGTAACAACAGAAGAACCACTGGCCACAGCGACTGAATTCCAAGCGTTTGTCAACCAAAAACAGTCTTTACCAACAGGTTTAGCGTTTTCATCCAAACACTATTAGGACTTCCTCAGAACAACATAATACTAAAATCCCAACCATTAAATACCCACGCCCTTCCTACTTAACAATCTTAATTACACATTAATTAGTGACATCACAATTAAACCATTTAAAGACACAATAAAAATACAATACAATACAAAATTATGTACATTAAAATGTGTACCACAAGCCCTTTAACTAACTTGGGTATCTACCCTAAAATGTATTTCAATTTCAACACAGCAAAAATACTCACATTGTCATTTATTCCTGGGAAATTGGCTGCATCCAGACACAATTGCCACTTTAATTCACAAATGTCAAGATGCACGTCTAAAACCCTGCCTTGCGCATCCTTAACCAATTGTTGCAAAACAAAAAATCTAAAAACATGTCCCTGATGTACAGAAATATGTCTAGCCAAGGCATTAGTGGGTTTCCCTTTTTTATATCTAATAAATGCTTGTACACCCTATCTTTGAAATGCCTACTAGTCTTTCCTACATAGAATGCCAGACAGTGCTCACATTTTGCCATATAGACCACATTTTGACTTAAACAATTAAAATGCCCATAAAATTGCATGCTAATCCCATTAATACATAACCTGCTCCCAGTTACCATAATGTGTTTACATATTGCAAATATTCCACATTTAAAATTACCTGTTGTTCTACTGGTGCCATGGGGTCCTATCCAACTACTCATCTCCAAAATGTCTTTAAAGGATCTATCCTTCCTAAAGACAAATTTTGGGGCTCTTCCTAATTTGTGTTCAACATCCCAATCCAACTGCAACAGCCCCCGTTTTTTCTGAATGAACTGGGTAACCCATTCCACTTCCTGATTAAATGTAGTAATAAGCAGTAAACTACTTTCCTTCTCCTTTCCATCATTATTCAGTCCCCTATACCTTTGCACATTCCTATCCATTATTGTTAATGTGGTTCCTGTTAAAATGGGTCTATAAAAACCTTCATTCTTTTTTCTTATAATTTCTTCTTTAACTAAAGTACACAAGGGTTCAGGGTAACCTTTCTTCATGAATAAACCTATTATATAAACAAATTAAAATAAATAGTACATACTCCTGCCAAAGGTGGCTCACAAACAACAAAAATCAAGGCTTAAAACACATCTTGTTTGTAAACCTATTATATAGTCAGTTTTCACTAAGAAACTCCAACTCATCACTAACCATCCAAGCTGTCCTTTTACTATAGAAATATTTTGGTGGTAAGGGTGCCAACTATGGCATTCCAAATAAAAATTTGAGAAGGTAGCTTTTCCATGTATCCCTGACACCAAACACTGATCCCTTCTATCAATCCTTAACTTCACATCCAAATAGGACATCATCTCAGGGCTATATTCATAGGTGAATTTAAAAAATTCCATCGTCTGATTGCTGTATACAATAAATCTTCCCAACACATTCTTTGGCCATTCCCAAATGATACAAATATCATCCAGGAATCTTGTGTAATGCTTAATATGGGCCATAAATATACTTGGGAATATATATTCCTGTTCCCAGTATGACATCACATAGTTGGCATATATGGGGAGTGCATGCAGCCCCCATAGCCACACCAGTTAGCTATTTATAGAACTGTCCCTCAAAGTGCAAGAAATTGTTGATCAACACGGCCTCCATTAACATAATAAACACATTAATTTGGTCTTGGTCAAGTAACTGGGTTTTGTTTAACTGTTGTTCCAACCATTCTAACCCAACTACATGGGGTATCACAGAAAATAAATTACATACATCCACAATAACCAAAATTGTGTCTTTAGTAATAATTGTGTCTCTTAACATTTCTAAAATGTGCCATGAATCTTTGGTAATATAAGAAAACACCCCCAGCCCTTTTTGTAAATGGCAATCAAGATATTTGCTAATGAAACAGTCTTAGCATGTTTCCCATCCACTATATGCCTAAACTTTAGGTTTTCAAATCCCCTGTGTATTTTCAGTATTCCAAACATATTGGAAACCATAGGATATTAATTTTTTAAATATCTATGTTTGTTCTCATTAATCTGCCCCTTATATAACATGTCATCCAACAAGTCCAATTTTTTGTAAGGTATAGGGATCTCATTAATATTACTTTCTCTGTAAGTATCATCCATCAAAAGCACTGCCATATTGTCAAAGTAATCAATTTTATCCATTATCACTGCCCCATTTCCCTTATCAGGTTTCATTATACATATATCCTTATCTTGAGCAATTTCAGCTAACACACTTCTCTCCTCCATGGATAAATTGCTTTTGCAGTACCTCTGTTTGCTCTTAAATCCTTCCCCGAATTTCGATTTCACATGCTCTTTCATAGACAGCTACTATATTATTGGCAGGGGGGGTTAAAACTACTAGGCCTTTTTAGACCTGGCCCATATGTTTCCATAGTTGCACTTTTAAACCACATTTTTAAATTCATCTTCCGTGCGAACAACTTTAAATCAATTAAGGTGTCAGACAAAACCCCACATCAACCTGGCACAAAGGTGAAGCCTTTAGATAGCAAATCTGCATGCATGACTCTCAAAGCCCTTTTAGAGTAATTATATAACTTATAATCACCCAGCGTGTTAGTGATAATATCAGGGATACTCTTACTGTTTTTGTATTCCATGTTTAATAAAACGTCAAACAAAACATCAAATTCAGCTTGTGCATTTTCATTACAGAATTCATTACTATCCACTTGTTCATTGCTAAATACAATAACATGTTCACTATTAGCACACACAACATGGTACACATTTTAATGTACATAATTTTGTATTGTATTGTATTTTGTGTGTTTAAATGGTTTAATTGTGATGTCACTAATTAATTTGTAATTAAGATTGTTAAGTAGGAAGGGCGTGGGTATTTAAGGGTTGGGAGTTTGGTTATTATATTATTCTGAGGAAGTCCTAATAGGTTTTGGATGAAACCGCTAAACCTGTTGGTAAAGACTGTTTTTGGTTGACAATAAACACTTGGAATTCAGTTGCTGTGGCCAGCGGTTCTTCTGTTGCCACTGCTGGACTCTTGGTTATCTTGTTTGGTGTGAACTCGTTTACGTAACCTGGAACATGGAAGGTCTGGAATCCAGTGGTGATGTAGTAGAAGTGCTACACAAAATCAACCAACAGTTGGTGGAGCATACAGCTCAGATCAAAGCTTTAATAGACAAACAGCATAGTGAAGGGGGCAACAGCATTTTTGGAAGACTGGGCTATCCAATTGCCCAACCCACACAAGTTAATCGAACTCAATTACCTGTACCATCAAGTGTGGTGGGGGACAGTGAATCTAACTCTGTCAATGTCAACTCTGTTAATGTCAATTCTGACAGTGTTGGAAATTCTATAGCAATGAATGGTGAGCAGTGGAAGCTGAATAATTTTAATTTTTACACTGAAAATAATCATATCTCTACACCTGTGAATGTGCCCAGTCAATCCTTGACTAATAGAAATCAAATCTTTGACAAAAAACTGTTCAGCTTCAAAAAATTGCAGCTTGAAAACAGTTATCTTGAAAGAAATGTTGAACTGGGTCAAGTGCCCCGAGGTCTGCGGTTTTAGAAGTATCCCAATGGTGCAGAGGGGAATCAAGAAATGTTGAATGAGGTGCATAAGTTATTTGATTATGCAGGAGTAGAGCTAATGAAAATAATGATTAAACACAATGGTCGTGCAATTGAGCAGCTAGCTTCTGAATTGGAACAGCAAAATTAGTTTATTAGAAAAGATTTTCTCTTTGAACATTATTAGTCTAACTACAATAACATGCTAGTTGGCATTGAACACAATTGCAGCAATATTTTTCAGCGGAAAGTTAATAAATTAAAAAGGGACTGTGATTAAAATCTTAAAGACAAGGCGTATCCTTTTTCAGCAGGTTGGCATGGCAATGAGCCGAGTTCAACCAATCAAGGAAGCAAATTGAATGAGGAAGTGATGTCACCACCAAGCAGTTATCAGCAACAACAGATGGATTCCCCTTTAGATGGCGGCCCCAGGAGATCCGAGAGACTGAAAGAGAAGGGGAAATGCATTTATTCAATGGGGAATGATGCCAGGAAATTTATGGAGCAGGGAGCGAGACTGAAGGATTACAAATACCAGCATCAGCACCAGCAGAATTACTGGCTGAGGAGACATTAATAGGCTCCGTGGGTGAAGTGAGTCTATATTTAGAGGCTGAACTTGCTAAAAGTTTTGACTATGGACATATTAACGAGCACAATGATGGTAGGGGTGAAAATGGACATAATATCAGTAAAAATTAACTGAATAACAAGGACGTTGTGTGTGTTAATAGTCGACATGTTATTGTATTTAGCAATGAACCTGTTTCATTAGCAAATATCTTGCATTACATGAGATTCCTGGATGATATTTTTATCGTTTGAGAAGGGCCAAAGGATGTGTTGGAAAAATTTCTTGTATACATCAATCAGACAGCGGAATCTTTTTAAATTCACCTATGAATATATCCCTGAGATGATATCCTATTTGGATGTGAAGTTAAGGATTGATAGAAGGAATTAGTGTTTGGTGTCAGGGATACATAGAAAAGTTATCTTCTCATATTATTATTTAGAATTCCATAGCTGGCACCCTTACCAGCAAAAAAGTTTATACTAAAAGGGCTGTTGGTAAGAGCAGCCTGGATGGTTAGTGATGAGTTGGAGTTTCTTAGTGAAAACTGACTATATAATAGGTTTAAAAACAAGATGTGTTTTAAGCCTTGATTTTTGTTGTTTGTGAGCCACATTTGAAAGGAGTGTACAGTTTATTTTATTTTATTTATATAATAGGTTTATTCATGAAGAAAGGTTACCCTGAACCCTTGTGTACTTTAGTTAAAGAAGAAATTATAACAAAAAATAATGAAGGTTTTTATAGACCCATTTTAACAGGAACCACAATAACAATAATGGATAGGAATGTGCAAAGGTATAGGGGACTGAATAATGATGGAAAGGAGATGGAAAGTAGGTTGCTGTTCATTACTACATTTAATCAGGATGTGGAATGGGTTACCCATGTTATTCAAAAAAACTGGGGGCTGTTGCAGTTGGATAGGGATGTTGAACACAAATTGGGAAGAGCCCAGAAATTTGTCTTTAGGAAGGATAGATCCTTTAAAGACATTTTGAAGATGAGTAGTTGGATGGGGCCCCATGGCACAAATAGAACAATAGGTAATTTTAAACTTGGAAGATGTGCAATATGTAAACACAATATGGAAACCTGGGAATAGGTTATGTATTATGGGATTAGAGTGCAATTTTATGGGCATTTTAATTGTTTAAGTCAAAATGTGGTCTATATGGCTAAATGTGAGCACTGTCTGGCATTCTATGTAGGAAAGACTAGTAGGCATTTTAAAGATAGGCCCCCAGATTCACTAATCTTCTGTACAGGACTAGCACAGTCCTGCACAGAAGTGCCCATGTAGGAGGAGGATGGCAGCGTGCCATGCATATTAATGAAGGCACGCTGCCCATCCTCCCAGGCTTACATGGAGCGTGTACACGTGCAGGGGGCATGTCTGAGAGCAGAGCTCTCAGAATAAACATGCCCCTACAATGTAGAACAGCAGAAAGTGGAAATAAATGAGCGAGACCACTCATAGGTGTCTGCATATCCCCACCAACAGTCCCTCATGTGTAGAACAGTAAAAGTACATATAAATAAACTCAAGAAACCCCTTTATATTTATTAAGAATTCGAAAACAGTTAACCGTAAGTGCCCGGGTGTGCCCAGTGCTTAGCTACGGTTAAAGCAGCTTAAAAGGCTGAAGAGGATAACAAGGAAGATATATGCAAATGAAACAGCACAGCAATAGTGTAGTGGGCAGAGCACTCACCTAATAAGCAGGCATTCCCGGTTTGAGTCCCACTGCAACACCTACCATTTTCCATGTGAAATCTGTATATGAACATTTTATTGCTGTATAACCTACGAAATAACATTTAAATGTGAAATGGAGTACTGCATTAAACGCACATGTGAAGTGTCGGTGTCATAACGAATAAGGCACTAGTAAGCAGGTTTAAGCACAAATCAGCAGTAGTAAGCATATATAAGCACTAGTAAGCATGTTTAAGTGTGTTTGCACAGGGGTAAACATTGCCTACACAGATTAAGAAAGTAGAAGCTAACTGCATGTAAGAAACTGTAACCGGATGTTAGCAGTGCTTACCGTCATGCAAACCCATGCACACCCACTTAGAACTGCTTTAAAGTGCCTTCATCACTCTGTACCTAATGGCCCGTGTTCTGCCCAGCTACAAAATAAACAGCTTCTGCAAGGCTCAAACTCAGGACCCTGTACACTACATTGAAAGTAGTTAACCACTAAGCCATTATAGCAATACATAAGAGTGAGGTTTCAACAAACAAATCCTCACCATAGGAAAATCAAATTGAACATGTGAAATGAAAGGATGTACAGTGTGATGTTGTATAACCTGCTACATAACATAAATATGTGAATTGGAGGACTGCAGTAAGGTCAGATGTGAGGTGTTATTGTAATAAAGTGTTGAATTGCCCAGGACCCCATACAGTGTACGTAAACATGAAACACAGATACCAGACACAGATATAACATGTAACAAATAATAAATCAATGTCAAAAGGAAAACATAATGCCAATTAGATATTAAGCTATGCTAAGCATTGCACGGGTCAGCTTACATGGTGTAAGCAATGTGTAGGCCTGCTAACTCAATCTGCCCAGTGGTATGCCACTTTAAGCAATGCCAACCTTAGGTAAGCAGCTGTGCCCATAGCTTAGCCTTTTCAAAACCATCAAATCATGGAAAAGTGTGGGAGATCAGGCATATTTAAACCCCACAGGTGGGAATACATCCCATAACTGGTTGCAGCTTCCTACTATAGTCAGAATGGCCGGAGTTGGAGAAGGCACTCAATTTTTAGCACAGCACTGGGGCATTAATGAATCTAAATACATGGTGTGGCTCCTGGTCAAACACCATGACCAGAGACTCCTGCAGGGCCAATACCAGGGCTCCCAGTATAAAGCGGAGGCCTGGGACAGTCTTGCCCGTGACCTCACTAGTGCCACAGGTATCCCCCAGACTGGTGAGCAGGTCAGGCATCACCATGCTGACCTGAAGTGGCATAGGGGGGAGCTACTGGAACAGTGGATCCAGGAGTCCAGGCAAATGGCTGATGCCCAAGTACTGAGTAAGTACCCATTTTACTAAGTATATAATAATTGGCTAGCTTGTGTATACTATGGATAGGTATGGCTAAATGTCACTGTATTTCTCTGACAGCTGCAGATGAGCATACTGTGAACCAGCAAGCCCATGCCGCTAGGCTACAAAGGCTGTGTCACGAGGCAGGTTAGTAATAATCCTGCATGAAATGTCATATCCTGTGAATAAAGATATAATCTCTGGAGTGCATGTGTAAACTCTGATTTAATATGTTGTAGTGTTGCATGCTATAAATAGTACTGTTGTATTAAGCAGTGTTACCCACACTGTGGTACGCAGATAAAATGTGTAGGACATTGTGTATAACAAGAGGCTAGTCATATTGTACAACTGAGGGAGACTTAGAGAGACAGCACTGGAAAGCTTTACAGTAATTTGCTACTGTGATGTTAATTGTAATATTTTTACCACACACAGCAGGGGTTTGAATCCCAGGAGTGGTAATAAGTTGTATGCATAATCATATCCCACAGCTGTACAGAAATTGTGAGAATGCCCAGATAGAAAGCTGTATGCATAATTAGACCCAACTATACAGATTTTGCTAGAATGTTCAGATAGTAAGCTATAAGCATAATCATAACCATCAACTGTACAGACTGCATCAGAATGTTCAAATAGTAAGCTGTATGCCTATTCATACCCCACACCTGTTTCAATCTGCCCAGCATGTGCAGATAAATGGCCCATATCTGCTGCCTGGTACCCTGTTCCCCTGAGAAATCAGTGTGATGATCCAAGAAATGTAGGCAGCCTGTGATAACATATAACCAATAGTCAAACCTGTACATACTCAGAGAATGCATATGGAAAGAAACCTGTCATTGTAGCAACACACCCAAGGTGTATGAGAGCAATTTGCATAATATGTCACAGTAACACCTGCATCCTGTCAAGCCTCAACCAGAGTGTGTGCAATAACAGATTGAGGGGTATGTGCATAACATCAACATGAAATCTTGGAGTATGTGTAGATATTGTCAGGTAGTGTTAAAGGTCTTCTCAACAGCTATAACAGGTAAAAGGTGTAGACTATACGTTAGACACAGTCCATGTATATACTAATCTACAAACCTACCATTGTACAAAGTAAGGCCAATGGGTAGTGTAATAATACAAGTAAGGGACAGATCACTGCAGTGACTAAGAAAGTTGCGAAAACTACGGGGATATATCAGTTGTTAACTGAACTCTAAAGAATACAAAGGCAGTAACAAACTAACACAGTCCAACAAAATCACTGATTCTAGGCAGACCAGCACACAAAACTCCAAGATACCCGATCTTAATGTAATTGTAGTTTAATTAAGCAAAAACAGTACACTCACTTTTCGTTCTCCTTACAATAATTGAACTCTCTCTCTCTTGCCCCTATCATATGTGCAACATTAACCCAATTATACACCTCAATGGGTATGTTTACTCTCTAAACTTATGTTGGGACATATGTCCTATTGGTCCATAAATATCCACGTTTGGTTCTTTGCATGTGCCATGTTGAAATACACCCATATTGGTGGCCTGTTGCCATCAACGAAACCTGCATGCTGTTTTAATGGCCGCTGCTGTTCCATATATGCATGTGTTCTGCTCGCTATACAACTGGTTTAAATTTGGTGTCTTGGGTTAATGGGTAAACCTATGCATGCTGCTATAACTAATCCTGAATGCTGTTGACTATTACTAACACATATCTGTCCTTAAACTGCAACACCACAGATCGTATGGGAAGGCCGGTCCCAGCAGACCCACTTGTCCCACCTCAGCTAGCCATGGCACTGGGCACCAACACATCTGGGGCCCAGCCTGGGACCTCCTCCTCCGTAGGCCCTACACCATCTTTGGGTGGAACCACCACAGGGGATGGGGCATGGCCCCCCTGGGAGTGAGGGCAGAGATGTACCTGTCACCCATCATCAGGTCTGGGACGTAGTGTGTAGGGAGATCGATAGGGCATTTTGAGACCAGCTACGTCAGCTTGAGGGCCGGGTGGTGCAATTAGAGGATAAACCTGCCCCTCCTACCCAGCCCCCAGCATGGCCACCTTTGGGGCCATGAAGGTGCAGTGGTGACTGCCCATGGGTGGGGACTGCAGTCCCACTGTTTCCATTTGGGGGCTCATGGGCTTGCGACTTCCAAACACCCCTCCCCGTCCATGGTGTTTACCCGCTACATGTGTCATATACTGTGCCTGTATGTGTCTTGTTTGTCTTGTCTGTTAACCTACCCAACCTACCTCCCCAAATATACCTACTACCCCTCCCCAACATCCTACTCTCACCTGAAAAAAAAGGCAATCTGTTCCCACAAAAAAAATCTCACCCCATACATAGCTGTCCATTTCACACACGTGTCCACTGGACACATGTAATCTGGTCTATTTGGCATCACAACAAATTACTGTTGTCCTCACCCACTCCCAGGGGTTTGAGTGTCCGAATCTACCTCCAAATTCAGTGCATATGCACAGCTGTTGCTGTGGAAGAAATGGGCAGCTATGGACCTTCCCTACACCCTTTCTGCACATCTCTGGCTATTTTCCCTACTGTCTTTCCCTCTTTGTGCCCCTTTTTTCACCACTTCCTATCAACCCCTTTTTCTTTTCTTTTAAAGAAATTAGCATGGGAGTAAGCGGGAGTAAGCACTTTTAAGCAGCAGTAAGCGGGTTTTAGCCTGTTTGCGTGGGGGTAAGCAATGCCTACACAGGTTAAGCAATTCAGGAGCTAACTGAGTATGAGAAATAGTAATCGGAAGTTAGCAGTGCTTACTGTTGCACAAACCCGTACAAACCCACTTACAACTGCTTAAAAGTGCCTTAACCACTCTGTATCCAAAGGCCCTTGTTCTGCCTAGCAACAAAATAAACAGCCTCTATTAGGATCAAACCCAGGACCCTACACCCCATAGACAAAGTGATTTACCACTAAGCCATGTCAGATACACATAACCCTGATGTATTCAAAACATATCAACCACCCCAGTCATTCAATAGTAATGAGAATGTATTCCAACATGTAGATGTATGTGTGTGAGTAAATATATTAATGTCTAAACAGATACAACATATTGATATATATATATATATATATATATATATATATATATATATATATATATATATATATATATATATATATATAAATAACTATATATGAACATATATACATGCAAATGCCTACAGCTATAGATATATATGTCTACATCTACATGTTTACATACATACTGCAGGTTTTTTATATATATATATATATATATATATATATATATATATATATATATGTCAGCAGATGCATATATATATATATATATATATATATATATATATATATATATATATATATATATATAGACATACATCTGTAGATAATGGGGAAATAACAAAAACATATATGTCCACATGCAACATTAATGGGGTTGAGAGGCCCCAAACAATATACGTCTTCTACAAATAGGTGTACACCCCCCACAGCCAAACATGTCCCCCCTGCAATACACTATCAAGTGTTACATGGCCTTAAAAATATTGCTCCCCACTCTAACAAAAGAACACACACAAACATTCACAATTATAATGTCTGGGAATAGAATCCCTACCTAACTAGTTTATAACACTACAGCATTACACAGTTATTATTTT